>NC_133103.1:9149648-9460659 GCF_022965805.1 Primulina eburnea
ACAGTTAACCTTGTAATTATCCGCCTAGAATAAAAAAAAATGACGTTTCACGAATCTGTATTAAGATCGAGATCGTATTATTTCATAGCCATCCTTAGTTACAAGTTGATAACCATATGGAAAAGCTCCCTCCCATATAATTGAAGTGAAGAAAACAACTGTATCAATAGGCTACCAATTGCCATCACGACATGAAAAGTGACGGGTGTCGAGATTCATAGGAATAACGGTAATATAAACTAAAAATATACCCAAAACAGTTATTTACTCGTAATAGTTTAACTATAACATATAAATAACTAAACTAAATTATTCAAAGAGGTCCTTTTAATTTATGGTACATAGTTTTATATATAAAAAATATGTAAAAATTCTTTATTTAAAATAATTTATCAATAAGTGGGTTAACTCAAAACTATTAAAATTTAAAAAAATTGATTGTTCATGTATGCAACAATGCATAAACGAAACAGTATTTATTAAAGATGAGATATCTAGAGGTTGGTAAAAACTTGTGTGAGACGGTCTCACGGGTCAAATTTTGTGAGACGGATCTTTATTTGGGTAATCCATGAAATAATATTGTTTTTTATGCTAAGAGTACTACTTTTTATTGTGAATATGGGTAGGGTTGACCCGTCTCACAGATTGAGATCCGTGAGACGGTCTCACATGAGACCTACTCCTAGAGGTTTCATTTCACCTCTCATTTTTTACATAATTATTCTAGTAAAATTTAAAAAAAAAAATCAGAAATCTTAACAAATAATATAATTTATTGACAATTAAAATAACAAAAAACATTAAATCAAATTAAATAAAAATAAATTCCAATTTAAACATATATTTATTTACAGAACTATTTGCTATAAAAAAAAAAGTATATTAGAAATACACGTAATGTGTGCTGAAATATAATAATATTTATTCAATGAAATATCCACCTTAGACTATCCTATTATAACCACTTTGCTCTAATTATTGTGTATGATTTAAAATAATTTTCAACAACCAAAATCTCCATCCCTATATAATTAGATATCAAAACAAAATTGTTTACATCATATCATCGCTCTCGTAATAAAATTAAAAAAATTGTTGAGTTTTTGGCAACCTGCTTCCTTTTAAAACACACCATAATATTATTTTATTAGAGCGGATACGGATTTCCAAAACTTTGTGTCGTTTGCACATTGCAACCTTTCACATAATACTGTTAAATCTCATGTTGTGTTTGTATTGAATAAGGCAAATACTTGTGTGAGACGGTCTCACACAAATATTTGTGATACAGATCTCTTATTTGGGTCATCCATGAAAAAGTATTATTTTTTATGCTAAGAGTACTACTTTTTATTGTGAATATGGATAAGGTTGATCCGTCTCACATATTAGGATCCGTGAGATGATCTCACATGAGACTCAATCATTAAATAATGAATTCAAATTATTTACTTGTTTGGAAGTATATTTCAAATAAAATCCATTTCATACAAAGTCATATAATTTCGATAATAATTGTTGTTGATTCCAAATATATCAATATGAGCTAGTATCATTTGAATTTAATCGTCTGAATCCTTATCTAAGTCAATTATCTTTCTCTAAATCAAATTGATTCGTTCAAACATGGTTTCAGTTTTCGGCAAAAATTGTGTGAGACGATCTCACAGGTCGAATTTGTGAGACATGTCTCTTATTTGGGTCATCCATGAAAAAATATAATTTTTTATGCTAATAGTATTACTTTTTATTATGAATATGGGTAAGGTTGACCCATCTCACAGATTAATATCTGTGAGACGGTCTCACATGAGACCCACTCTTAGTTTTCAACTATTTTTAAGAGCAATTTTATCATTTATCGAGAAAACCAAAAAATTTTAGGTTGTCTTTCGTTGTTGTCAGTTAAATCTAGGAGTAACTAAAAATATGACTACGTGTGTTTTTTTTTTAGTTAAATCTAGGAGTAATTAAAAATCTGACTACGTATTTTTTTAAAAAAAAAAATCATTACTGTGTTGTTTTGAATAATCATATAACTACAAAATCTCATTAAATTAATTTCGTATAAAATAATAAAACTCAAATATATTGACATAAGTTATATAATTCAATTGTCAATCGTAAAGCGTCTAAGGCTTAAATAGTGGATAATATATTTTTGAAAGGCCTTCTTCCTGCCTTCTTGAAGCTGCTAATCACGACATGCGAATAAGTTAGGGGAAACAATGTATTTTGATGTATCAACCACCCAAAGCTAGGGTTAGGATTGGGTTAGAGTAAAGAGGGATGTGAATGAACATTTTAAAATATTGTGTGATTAAAAGAACTACAACAGCTCGTTTTTAGATGTCAAAAATGAACCGAGAACAATGAACCGAGCACCTAGATATTAGATCGAGTTTAGTTTAAAATTAAACGGGAAGAAAAGTCAAAATAATCCTTCTAAAATAGAATAAATATTTTGAAAAACATTTTAAAAATATGGAGTAGTTTAAAAAATAATGAATAACAATAATAATAATAATAACGGTTTGGTTGAAGTATTATCAAACTATTTATATCCAATATTTTGGTATTTAAGAAATATAAATGCTCACAAGTATGTTTACCAAAACAGTAGCAAAGTAAGTAATGCGATAATAAAATATGACGATTTGTTTTATATGTAAGTTCAAAGATTAACAACTTATGTGTCACCTTTTTCTTCTTTCGGCAAATTCACTAGAAGACTTTGCTTTAATTTTCATTTGTCAAACATACTTTGACTTAAGACTTATCATTTACCTAATCAAACTCTTAGTCACACTCTCGATTCGTAAACTAACAACATCATAATATGCATAGTGTATAATGTCTTTTATGTCAATACTACAAACATACTTATTAATGTTTTTGTGTGAAGAATCACTCACTTAAACTTTGAAGTTCGTATATCTTGTATATGTGAATGATTGTGTTTGTGAGAAAATGATTCTATTTCAATGTACATACTCTCAAATATATTTTCACACACAAGAGAAATGCTTTCTCTGAGCTAATATATTTATTTAGATTTTCTTTCTTGGGTTTGCTTTTATTTTAATTAATTTTTTCGTGTAAGTTGTTTATGTTTTAAATATCTTTCAAAAATTTGTATTTGATCTTCAAGATGTTGCGTATATAATTTCCAAGAGTCATATACACGTTAGAAAGAAAAATATGATAGTTGGAAAAGATTCTTAATGTTAAAAAAAAAATTATTAAAGTAATAACTTATACTAGATTTATGGGGTTTATTTCACCCTACCTTGTGAGGCACTGCCCCATGAGGTGATCAAATGTCCAGATTTAAACAAACATACACCTCATGAAGTGATCAAAGACCCAGATTTAATCACCATGTAAAATCGATGGCTGAGATCCTGTGAGAGCACTGCCCCCACAGGTAGCATCTACTCTACCATTTATGGCCCATCAGATTTCTGCTACAAGCCATCAGGTCCAGATCCAGATCCAAGCTACTGACCCAATTTTACCCATCCGGACAGAAGAGATCCATGACCGAGAAACTTCTGGCCCAAACTCCAACTGCCCGTGACCCCAGGGCTAAAATTGAAGCCCATGAATCACGACCCGGTTCATCTCGTTCATGAGCGACACCCGTAACCCCAGACCCGGTTCTCTCCTCTAACCCTAGCTGCGGCACTGGTTCAGCACCGCCACCACTCGCCCGTAAACCACCACGGGGGCCAGAGATAGCACGCGTGAGCAACGTGCAACCACCATTGTTGCGCGCTCTAAACTCCGCTGCGGCTATGGTCGTGCGACACCGTGGTTGGTTCCTGCAGTCTGGATTGTTAAGTCAAATGTGGGTTCGGGTTATTGCTCCAAAGCCCCTGGACTTAATAAAAAGATGGAGCATGGCCCTCTGGACCTTCCGTACGAAATTTCATTTCAGCCCTCCAATTTTGAAACAGTAGCGTATTATCATCCTTCGGTCATTCTGTGTACAAAACACTAATGCAACAATTTTTCCATGAAAGTTCTAGGCCCGTAAATTATTCAAAAATCAAAACATTAAATTATTCAACCACAGCATACACATATTCCTAACACTGTTTTAAACCAACAAATGCATAAATCAATTCGAAATACGTAATCACTCCTAAAAACAGGTTCTGATATCACTGTTAAAAAATCTTAGAATTATAACCTAATTGAATTATGAGTAGGTCTTATGTGAGTCCGTCTCACGGATCATAATCTGTGAGACGGGTCAACCCTACCCATATTCACAATAAAAAATAATACTTTTAGCATAAAAAGTAATACTTTTGCATGGGTGACCCAAATAAGAGATCCGTCTCACAGATACGACCCGTGAGACCGTCTCACACAAGTTTTTGCCTTGAATTATAAAACGATTTTCCATAAATCATATGTCTCGTTGTCAGGACTTTGCTATTTTTGCGTATTATATAGAAATTGGTCATATAATCACACACAAAAAATAGAGATATATATTCAATCTACGTTGATCTTCACTAAATCTAAATTGAACTGCACTTAATCAACAATCAAACCCTCCAATTCCTCTGTAAGATGAGTGTGGAGTACTTGTAGAGAAAAATCACGTTACGGTTTGTTTTAAGCTTGTGTTGTCTCAAGAATTGTGCATGCCACACTATATTTATATTTCTAGTATTACAATTCAATTAAAAAAAAAGGATGCGATATTCATGATGTGCTGTTATTTAAGTATTACACGTATGATATTATGGAATATGGATTGCCTAGTTTTAATGAATTTTTTGTTGCGCAAAGTTTTTCTTGCAACGCGCTTAGCCAAGGTTTAGCATTTTTTATGATACAAGTATTGAATTTGTAGTATTGAAGGAAACAATTTGTTTCAGTCTGTTTTATTTTACAGTTGTTCTGTGAGACGGGTTGACTTTTTCCATATTTATAATTAAAAAAAATTTCATGAGCGATCAAAATAAGATATGTGTCTCATAAAATTGACTCGTGAGATGATCACACAAATTTTTTTTATGTTTATTTCAAAAGATGATGGAGTTTTATTTTAGGAAGGTTGAATGTTCGATCAAATTTAAATAACTTATTTTAGGTCACGATATTAGATACATAATTAATTTAGAGTTAATGGAACAAGAAGACAAAATTGTAGTTGGATTTGAACATAAGACCAGAGTATTAAATTCTTCATGATATATATATATATATATATATATATATATATATATATATATATATATATATATATATATATATATATATATCAGTAAATATATATATATAAACCTCGAATAAATAAATCATGTGAGGACACGTGAGGGTTAGTCGCGTGCTGGCGTGCCAATATCTTTGTTCCATAAATTAAATAAAATTCTCTCAATTTAAAGTATATTATGTGAAAAAAAACAGGAGGTCACGAGGGTCCCACGTGAACTAAGTTCTGACAATCTCTGAAAAATATCTCTGACATAAAAGAAAATCGTTTTTTATTGAATGTTGCTGTCTCCTTTATAATTTTGTTTTTATCTCGATATTTTTTTATATATATAAAATAATTTATTTTCCATATTATTTTACTAAAAAAATCTCTTAAAAAAAGAAACTACAAATACATCACTATTAAATCACACGACTCTAACAAAAATAAGAAAGAATTTATTCAAAAAAATTAAAAATACAAATTTACTAATTTGATTTTTACAAAGATGCCCTGCCCTATCAATTCAAAAAAACTCTATCTCAAAAACATAATATTTAAACAAATTAGATAAAAAAATATTTATGTATTTTACATAAATATTTATCATACATAATGACATTTAAAATAATAATAATAATATTATTATTAATAATAGGTTTAAAAAAGGTCAAAAAGTTGAATAGACACTATAAAAATGAGAGGAACGAGTAGTCACGTCATGGGAAAAATGGTAGTTGGTCACATCAATGGAGTCCAAGTCATCACTCAATATCGGGTTTGGGTCTACCTGCTTTGGATCCGCATTCATTGCCACTATGTGTAATCAACTTTCGAACTATGTGTAAATTTGAGATTTTAATATATTTATATTTAATTTTATTATATTTTTTAAAAAATATATTTAATGAAATCAAATATTAATATTTCAACATCTTCTGTTCAATATCATCTCACAACTAGAAAAATATGAGATAAAATTATTAACATTGACCTCTCTAATTATTATTTTTCTAATTTCTTCTCCAGAAGAAAAAATGGAATTTTAGTAGGATAATTTTGGTCACTTGATGAATTAAAATTAAATCTTAATATGATAACTTTAATTTTTTTACAATTTTATTTTAATATTTTCATCAAAATATTGACAATACGATAAATCAATATACATGTTAACAATATTAGATATGATGTGAGGATATGTTAGAATCTCTCGTGTCAGATCGGAATAACTAAAAAGACAAAACAAGATATGTTTTTCAATGTTCTAAAAGCCGCGATGTTAACTGCTGGATGGTTGCTCATCGGCTTAATTTTTAGAAAAATATATCTTTATATGTTTTAAAAAAATTATCGCTTAAGATGCCGACAACGTAATATATAAATTTTGTTTAAAAAAATGTTCGTCATATTTGTTTCAATCAATTTGTATTACATAAATATACATAATATACCATTAATTTTGAGTTAGAATCCAATATATCTAGACGTTAGACGGTGGATGGCCGTCCGCTTACCGCTTATTAGAACAATGTGTTTTTGTACCAACACTTAATTTTGATTAATTAGAGCCTTAAAAATAATTTGATTCTTGTTAATATATGTAATGTTAAGTGATTATTTTCATATATCGGTTTTGAATTTTGAAAAATATTCAATCATACTAAGCTATATTATAAATTGAGGTTTTAATTCAAAATTTTAACTCAGAACCATGAACTAAAACAGAAACTATATCTAGAAAATTAGAACATAACTATTTTTTGAATTTGGTTCTAAAGTAGAAATACGAACAAGGTTCGATTTCAGTTCCTTGAAATAAGAACTTTAAATAAGAACATGAATATATTTTACATATCGTATATTTAAATGGTATTATTTTTTTCTAATTAGACCCTCCTATGTTTTCCGAGTTCAAGAACTTTAGCTCTAATTTTCCATTCTATGCAAAAACCATATCTCCGGTCTAATTTAATTAACCAGCAGTTGGTTAACTAAATCAACCCTAAACCTACTATTAATTACCCCCTAATACCTAAGGATTAGCACATTTGACCGTGAAAAGTACTGGAAACCTTGCAATTATCATCATTGCAATGTCATAGCATGTGGGCACTAAAAACTCTTAATTTACGTAACCCAATGCAACTGGAGATGAGCTTGAATCTCTGATAATAACACCTAGAGAACCAAATTATTTTTTAATATATAGTTTGTTAGACAAAAATACTTTGGTAATTGTAAAATATAATTAATTTTTTTTATTAATGGAGAAATTAATTACTTGAAAAGGTGATTACTGGGACGCTTACTATCAAACAAATATTCTACTTTAAAGAGCTCTTAAATGTGTAGACATGACCCAGTTTGTCGGAACTTGGATATGATGGTTTTGTTCAAATTTATTGATTTGGATTATATTGGTTAATCTTTTTATTTATTTTTTTAAATGAAGATGTCATAATTAATAGTTAAAAGTGTACTATATGAGACGATTAAAGTAAGAACTTGGTTTGTAAAGTTTGGTTTGGTATATTTTGATATTTATTTATCCGAAAACCGATTTTGAGTGAATGATAAATTACTCAGTAAATCAAGTCCACGACCAAAAACTGAGCTCGAATAAGTGCATGAGACTGAGCAACGTTGGTTCATGTATATGTTGAGGAGCTCAAGAAACTTATTTTCAATTGGGATTGGAAATTACATTAAAGTAATAATAATGATTGTAAATATGATAATTTGGATAGTTATGGTGAGATATTTTATTTGAGATGCTGATTTAAAATAGATAATTTTTGAGTTATTGATTTGAAGTATTCGAGTTTGTACTGTTAAATGATACTATCAAGTATATGTTTTTGTTATATTTTTTATATCAGAATCGATTTCATGTATTGAATCATCACATATAGTGTGATAATTTGAATGATGATTGTTAGAAAACAATAATTATTCATGGTGAGAGGCTAATCAAAATGTGGTATGTATATCGATGTACATTTTAAAATCTCTTTTGTTGTTGGAAAAAATTAAACAGAGAAGGTTAAATAAAATGCATGGTGATGTATATATGTTTTCATGTTTGATCTAATATTTTATAATGATTTAAAAACAAACTATTTCAAAATATAGTTATTTCATGATAAATGTAGTACATTTTTTATTTTTTATTATAGGAGTTAATAATAACATTTAGTTAATTGTTTCTTTTATTTAGTAAGTTTGTTACTAATTTTCAATTCCTAAACTAGATTACCAAAAGTTATAGTTATCCAGAAATTTTAATTAATTTTTTCAATACCCATATATATAAAAAATAAAACACAAATGAAAAAAATTAACAGTTAAAAACTAAACTAATTGCTATTTTTGTTTGATCTTAATATATGTATTGTTTCTAAAATTTTAGACTAAGTGATGTTTCATTCTTGTTTTTATAATTGATGACACTTGTAACTTTTTATAAGTTTAAAAAATCATATTAGGATGAGTTTAGGACTTCTCATCAGTGCTTCGAGATTGTATCAGTAAAAAATGTAATTATTCTTAATTTAAAATGATATATCGATAAATTTTATATAAAATGTAAAAACAATTCGATCTAATGCAATAAATATTTTGATCAAACAGATAATAAACCTGATAAAATATGTGAATGTGTCAGAATTATATTGATTGCATAAAAAATAGATGAATGAGCGCATAATGTTTTTGAATTGCGAGGATCAATCTCTTAAGTTTTCATATCCTACCAAGATTTCACAATAAGAATTTGATTATACAATATACAACTCACTAATCGTGTCAACTCTCAACCGAACTAGCATACTCTGATCTCAGCAGTCAGTCTCAAACGACATCCATACTATAACAACAATATGACTATTGATATAAAAAAACTTATACAACATTCATATTCATAGAGTCAACTTAAACACCCATCACGCTAGAAAGCGACCGCTGGGTGCATAACTTCTTTTCGTGCACTCTATCCAAAATTTGCTAAATTAGGATATGTTTTGAAAATAATCAGCATAAAATTCATAAAAAAATAATTTAATGTTTATTCACCACTTACTTTATCGATCATAAAAAATCGAGTTCTTATGAAAAAAACAGATTTACACTAATGTAATCACAATTTTTTTTAGAATATATAAAATACAAAACCTTAATTTATCTCATTATACATTTATAATTTTTTTAAAAATCAATCTGTTGAGAAACATAACCAATTTTTTTATACTCTTCTATTTGAGTATAATTTGATTATTTATATTACTGATAATCAAAAATTTAAATAACTTTTAAATTAATGATTTTTTATAACATAAACGTCAATTTAATTTTTTTAGGGAGATAAAAATTATAATAAAATAATAGGTAAAACACAAAAAATAAAATTAACAGTGAGGGTAAACTCATCAAATTTAAATTAAAATAATTAGAGTGCTAACATAATGAAGCGTAATTAATCATTTAAAAAATCTGTAATCAATATTCTCTACATAAAGATGTGAATGATCAAGCTGCTCGCGAGCTATTCGGAGTTCGACTTGGTAAAAATCTGTTCGAATAGTTAGTTAAGCTCTGGGCAAGTTCGAGCTCGACAATTTGTCAGCCGATCTCGAGCTTAAAAAAATTCGGCTCATAAGCTCACGAGTCGGTTCGTGAGCTCGCTTAATTTGTTGGGCTTTGATGTGCAATAATAACTTTCATTATCTCACATCAAAATTTGACTTCAAGAAAAGTAATCGAAAAACTATAAAATGAGTTTGTATGTAATGCTTTGCATAATTCTTAGCAGAATGTCACATTGCTAATATAAAATCAATTTGGCCGACATTTTACTGTAATCTGAAAAAAACAAGTTTATTTTCATTACTAACAATATAAACCATACATAACAACTTGTAAAGTCCACTTTCAATTTTTTTTTTTGTGAAAAAAAGAACTTGAAAAGTCAAGTATATTATAAAATCGAAAATTAAACAGTGGTTTTTTTAAAAAAATTTATATGATATAAAATATGATTAACATTAAAATATTGAGAAAATTGAAATGACATCTGCCACGCCTAGGTTCTCCTGCATTTAATGTAAACCTCCACCTCCAACCTTCTTTTGCATTTAATTTCATAATGTAAAATAAAAAATATATATAATTCGTTTTAATTAATATTTTCTTTAAATGTTTATATCAACTGTCTTTTCTCCTGCAATTAATTTAATAATCATATAAAATAAAATTATTAATTATTGATCAATATTTTATTGTATCAACTGTCTTTTCTAAAGTGACTGCACAGGCCTAAAACACATTACATGACACGACACTTCATTTTACATGCCTCGTTTCAACCGACGATAATTAATTTTGTAAACAAGTTTTTATATTAATCCATTAAATCTTCTCCCATGTATGCCACACATTAACATTACAGGGACAAGTTAGCGTACTGTTTAGCGTATTTTGCTTTATCTCATCTTACTCGTTCATGTTGGATGGACGGTTTTTATCCATCGTGATTGATGGATATAGCTACTGTGGATTTAATTAATGCATAATATCTGATTTCTCCTAAAACAAAAAAAAATTATAGAGACAAATTGTATTTACCACTCTTATAAAATGTCTAAAAAATTACATGGAGGAAATATAATACAAGGCACTTACATAAATTTTGTATTCGATAATTAATGTAGAAGTATATATTAAGCTACGAATCTTTATTTGAATCACCAAACTATAAAAAAAATAAAATTATTATTATTATACTTCTCACCAAAGAAAAATTCACAAATTTCTATTTTATAATAAAAATCAAATTTATTATAAAAAAATAGATTAAAATAAAAAAAAAAATATAATAATTGAAAAGATTTGCCATGATCCGAATTCAATGAAGTCACGTGACCCAAAAAATTAACAGCAAGCGAATAATAAAGAAACAAAAAACCAAAAATATTACAGTAAAAGCAGCAGCAGTGTCCGTAGCATACACAAGTAAAGTCCCTGCAAAAGCCTTATACAAACTCTCTTACTTAAACACAGCACAAAGAAGTCACCAACCAACCAAGAACCGAAACTACAAAAATCCCAATTCTCTCTGACCATTTCTTTCGCCTCTTCAATGGACTTGGATCTGAAGCAACAAGATGAAAATGACCTGGAAACAAACCCTTCTGCAAAGCTACCGAAACTTCTCCTTCAACACCACCACGCTGATTGCAATCCCTCTGCACTCACTTTGTTTGTACCTGAACCCATCAGCAGCAACCTGTCAGCATACTCACCCACCAAATTTAACAGTATTTTCCTCTCTCTTTTCTCTATCACGCACAGATTTTACATGACCCATTGCTGGTGCTGACAGTTTAAAGCATGTTTTCTTGAAGTTCTTTCGCTTGCTGTGTTCGAAAGTTTTCTGGGCTTTTTTTAGCTTACAAGTTTCACAAGTTTGTAGCTTTTGTCAGTGTGTGTTTACTTAGCTTTATGGTTGGATGGATCTTTTATATTTGGCCATGGTTTCTTGCAGGAATGGGGAGCTATTTCAGCTTGACACAATGGCAGGAACTTGAACTACAGGCTTTGATTTTCAGACATATGATTGCTGGCGCTGCTGTTCCGCAAGAACTACTCCATCTTGTTAAGAAAAGCCTCATCGCTTCTCCTCCTTCTTCATATTACCTCGCCAACTCGCTGCATCAGTACTATCCACATTACCAGCCAGCTCGTAAGTTCTCACATCTCCTTCTCAAGATGATAAATACCACAGTTATTGATTATTTTCACTTCCAGAATGTGAAATTTTCAGGATTATGGCTTCTGATTTCCTGAATGATGGATATGCTGATTTTTACATTCTGCTGTTTGGTCATTTTTTTTAACTGTAAAAGTGTCGTTTAGTTGAAGAATGATGGATTTTTTCATGGAATGGGGTTCTTGCAACAGTTTCTCTTAGCATAAACTTAAACATTTCCACTAGCTTACTTTAACGTGTGTATTTTTACGGTTGATCAGTGCTGCAATCAGGGTATTGGGGGAGAGCGGCGATGGATCCAGAGCCAGGAAGATGCCGGAGGACTGACGGGAAGAAATGGCGGTGCTCAAGGGATGTGGTGGCGGGGCAGAAATACTGCGAGCGCCATGTCCATCGTGGCCGAAACCGTTCAAGAAAGCCTGTGGAAGTCCCCACATCCACCACCACCACAGCCGCCACCCCCTACGGCGGAAAATCTGGTAACAATGGCGGTGGTGGTGAAGTCCTGAAAACTAACAATAGCATTACTTCTCAAGGAATGGTTGCTAGCGGAGGCGGCACCCCTCGCTTTACTCTCTCAGGGCCTTCTCCTTCCTTGGATCTTCTCCACCTTAACCAAAGGTAAACTAATTTATTATTTTCACTTGTAAAAAAAAAAGTAATTTATTATTTCTTCCCCCACGTAATTAATATCCCCCCCTAAATTATCATCTAAATATACGTGACATAACATATATTATTTTATCAATTGTGGGTGGCACTCTTCAAACTATTTATACATATATTTTTTTTACTTGAGAAAACTAATAAATTTTTTTAAAAAAATTGTTTGAATGTTAGATTTCAAGATTATCTCCGCTTTTGAAGGAATTCTATACGATAGATCGGTTGGAATCTAATTCATTAACCTGATACAAGGTTTGATGCAACTTAGTTCTTGAACGAGCTAGGGTCAGCAATAAGATTAATTCTTGTAAGAATTTCACGTCATTTATGCCACAATTAAGGTCGTTTTTTTAACGTTATTTTTAATTATTCATCCATGCTGCTAATGGAGACTTGTTGTTCCCCAAAAGGAAGAAAGTGCGCCAAAACCTGATAAACAATGATCCAAGCCATCATCTGGTTTGATATTCTCAAACAACTTTTCCTTGTTGAGGGGTCGTTAGAATTCAATTCACTTTGGATTATTAAGGAGCCTATATATGCGCATTTGACCCACTTGTGTTTTCTGGTGGGTCCTTTGTTTTGATATTTTTGGAGTAGTGCCAACGTAAAGGGCATTTGATGATACTCAGTCACCCCCAACCACATGTTCTAGCTACGACCCATATTTAAAGCTTCTTGAATCAATTTTCACCAACCTTTGTGTTTTTCTTGAAATTACTACATAAATTTTTTGGGCAAGTTAGAACCACAAGATATTGTTTGTAGGCCTTCGGAGTCGATGATCGAGAACAAGTGTTCGTTTGAAAACCAAAACGATGGCGGACCAACACTACGGCATTTCTTCGATGGCTGGTCTAGGTCACTTGATGAGACGACCAACGCTGCTAATTCGGTGGCTTCGGCCACCAACTTGTCCATTTCGATGCCCGGAAACCCGTCTTCTGATTTCTCGCTAAAGCTTGGAACGAGCAGTGATGAATCAGGTGGTCATGTTGCAAGTCTTGACAGGGATAGGCTTCAACTGAGCTGGGGTGGAACGTGGGAGGCGAATCCAGTGGCGCCTATGGGTGGACCATTAGCAGAAGCATTGAGATCTGCTACGTCCAATTCATTTCCAACTAGTGTGCTACATCGATTACCACCACGGGGCCCAGCTCCCAAGGCCAGCTATGTTAGCACCTGAATGGCTTTTCCTTTCACATTGCTTTCCAGTTTTCTACTGTGTTCTTGGTCCTTTTTTTCGAACGTTTCTGAATGATTTTTTGAGAACATGTAATTGTGTGATGTGTAAATGGTGTGAAGCTTGATTCTGCAATGACTTTGATTGATACTTTGTAGCAATATAAGTAACTAAAACAGACCCAATAATTTATACAAATTTTGTGACGCCAATGCATCGTGAAGGTCCAAATTTAAACCATAAGAAAATGCTAGATGCGGAAAAGTTTTTAATGGAGAGAGTAGACACATTTAACTGTAGAACCCATCAGGTATAACAAGGGTGGGGGAGAAGGTCAGGTGCCACATAATTGCACGAAGGATAACAGTTCGATGTTGATCTGTAAAGTCATCACTTTTAAGTCAGTTGCGGCCCCCAAATTTACTGCAAGCGACTGTACGAGTGATCGACGAGACTCTACAACCGTATCTGCAGAAACAAGTTTTCCTTGTTCATGCTATGGGGACTAAGAACCATCCCTTGTATAGTATTCGTGCGGATTCAAGATATGGTAACTCGATGTCGTTTAAACTGCTAGCACACATGCTGCACGCAGATTATGCTCTGCTTGAAAGAGTGTAATCAATCCGCAAAGCATAAGCACATTTCACGTCAGTAATAACTCAGAAATTTCATTGCCAACTGGAAATAATATACAGAGGAATAAAGACTCGGATCGGATTTCCATAATTCGGTTCATTACATAATAAGATAACTAGATGCATAATCTCCTTTCCAGATCTAGATGATGACAGAACTTGAAGCAAGATCAAATCTTGCACTGGTATACAGTTAAATGATTTAGAGTTTTCAAACTCGTATCGATGCAAAATAACTTTAGTTATCACATCTCTCAGATCCATCAACTTGAGGATTTTACATACCTGCCCTCCATGTTGTCAATATACTTATTTGCGGATTATTGAAATCCATATGCGTCTGTGACTCAACCCATAGCTCACAAACTGAATTTGAATACAAGTTCATATATCAACAGCTTCCACTTCATTTCTTTCTAAGGCGTAAACCACTGCTGTTCTAGATGGTGCGTAGATCAAGAACGAACGAGGTCGGTCATCATGCCCCCATTCCTATTATGATCAATTCGAAGAGAAAAAATTGTTGATGTTTACTGGTAACAACTACTAATATTAAATCTCAAATTTTGATCAAGCGTTGGTCTTTCAAACTAATTTAAAAGATCAAGATACAGTATCAGGCAATCTTACAGAGGTAAAATACTCGGCCGTACGACTGATCCTACCAAAGCCTCCAAATAGTGGATCGTCAGAGTCCAGAACTACCTGCGAAATGTAGCATGATTGAAGTACAGAATAACATAAGCATTCCACCAGCTTCCAACATAAAAAGTGCTATTTTTATAACATACCTTATATTTTCCTGGATTTAAGCATCCTACCCGATAATCTGAATAACTATTAGTCCAATGAAAATTGAAGACGAAGATCATCTCCCCCCTTTCGAATACAATCACCTTATCTCCTTCATGTTTCCTTGATATGTATTGATGTTCCGAAGTCATGAACTGTAAAACAAACATATTATACATAAAGGTAAATAAATCAGTGGATTACACCATATTATCTTTTCGGAATTCAATTTATTCAGTGCAACGAATGCTTACACCGTGTTTTTCTTCAAGATGCTGCATAGCACGGTCAAACTCCTGCAACCCATTATATCTCAAATAATCTGCATCCGCCTGGTCAATCAAAGTCAAGTCAGAATATCCACCATTAACTTCAGAAAATCAAATTATCATTTTATATCAGTGAAAGGTTTATACGAAGAAAATAATATACAGTAGCATTCAAAAATATATCTTTGGTCGAAAGAATATCGACGAAGAAATAGTTATTCTTATACATTGTTTAAAGCACCAAATGCACAAGGGTCTAAATTTATAGGATGTAATCTTTAATTTCACTTGATTGAGAAAAGCAAAAGTCGCTGGAAAATTAACAGGATAGAAAGATTATATTTTTATTCTCCAAGGTAAAAAACTTAATGATTCTGCATGCCACTCCAGCACATCAAAGTGTTGACAACCTGTTTAACTTCAGACATACTAAAAAGTTTTCATGGTGAAAAATGCTTCTTGGGTTGTTTTTATAAAAGTTATTATTCCCAATGACCGCTCTGTCACCAATCATGCATTCCTTATTCATCACAATTCTTATCGAGGCAAATTTTTTTAAAGGAGAATTACAATTCAAAAGGATAACCGTGGGTAAAAAATCAAATCGTGTCGTGTTCATTCTAAGTGACACAAAGATTTGATTTTTATCTTCTCAGCATTTCTTCCCACTAGAAAGCATTCCCCTGTATGTGCATGAATTGAATCCGCCTACTTCAAGTCTTCTTACAGGGCATGGGCATTTCCCTACCTCTAATGGTTCACACACAAGACAATCCAAGCCATCCCAGAATTTCACGCATCAGTTTACCACGATAGAGTCTCCAGCTACGAGTTCATCTAATAGATATCATCATAGGAATAATATCTGGCATAATATTCATGAAAAGGAGGCAGGTGTCAAAGTAGTCACTACTACAAGTTGGACCAAAAGTTACCAGATCAAATCTGCGCCGGCACTTGTCATAACTGTTGCCGTTTCCAGGAATGAATCGACCATCTGGGAGAAGTTGATCGCTTCTAGGAAAATCTATCCACTCTGATTAAACAAAAAAAAGTAAAACCGTCAATGACATGGATGTGCATGCCAATGAAAAACAAATAAAAATTAGAAATCACAATTCAACGAACATAACAATATACACTTACTCACCTGAATGTCCAAATTCGTTTCCCATAAAATTCAGGTATCCTTCTCCTCCCAATCCCATCGTAACAAGCCTAATCATCTTATGCAATGCTATTCCACGATCAATAATTGGAGTAGATGGAGTATCCAAAGCCATGCAGTCATACATATCCTGAGACGTGGATTTAAAATATGATGATACAGAAAATTCAGAATAAATGTTTATTATTATCTCATGCTTTTCTGAAAGTTCATGTTTAAATACGGAGGAAACTGACTAATCACTTCCTCGAAACAAGATGAGAAATAAAAAAAACCTCACTAATATAGAAAAACAGAAAGATAGAAACCAATCAACATAGATATTGGATAAGATAATACCAGTTTCTTTATTCTAGAAAATGAATATCATCAATTAAACCAAGAAATATATCTTATCACTTAATACATAGAAATTAGAGTTTTCTACAGATAACGAGCCTAAAACAAAAACTGATGAAGCAAATTTTATTTATCACAACTTCATAGCTGTGACTCAAAAGTGACAGATGTAAACTTTCTTGAGCTTCTTTTACAAAAGTAGAGAATACTGTGTCATGAAATATAAAAGTACACGCAATTACACAGTTCTTCGTTGAATTTTGGGAAAAAGAATTGACCACATAACAAAAAGATGAAGGTCGTATGCAAACGAAGAAAATGTCTATTCTATGTCGGTTCTTCGAGGCTGTGTCAACGGCATACCTACTTTTCTAGAAGGAGAAAATTTTCATCGGGAATTATTGATAAATCTTAATGACTTTCAGCAGCAAGCTTTTCATTTCCAGAGTAACTGAGCAGAGATATATAAAGATGAGAGGCAAGCACAAGAAAAGAATAATCTACAACCTTATCCATCAACCAGAAAGCAATAGTTTTATCGCCAACCAGTGCTTGGTCATGACTTTCTGCATAGACAACACACTTTTCCAACCACCTTCGGTTTGTAAGAGAGTGCACTATATCCCCCATTTTCCAATGCTCGTCCCTAATATATAGAAAGTGAAACTTGGTAATCAACAGAAAAAGGCTAGCTGTTCAATATTTTATTCTTTTTAATGCTACTCTAACTTCATCATTTTCCAACATCCATGCACAAATGCACATACACATCACCAACACCGCCAGAAAACAGAAGCATAACAATGGAAGGGAAAACAATAAAGAACGTGAATTAAAGGAATACATACTTGAGAATCTCAACCCATTTATCAGCAACTGCCATATGAAGACGATAGTCAAAACCAACACCACCATCGTGTACGGGAATACAGAAAGTTGGCATGCCACTGACCTGCCATTACAAGAAATATTTTCATGAGCTGGGAAGTAGTTGTTTCATGCATTCTTCAGAGGCATCAACAGTTCCAGCAAATATAGATTAACACAGTCAAAATCTACAAGATAAATATAAAAGGTTCACTACATATTTAGATCATGTGATCACATGCACACATAGATTTTTTCATTATAATTAATTATTTTTATAATTACTAATCGTGATTAAATTCAAACTATACATTTTATATTTTTATAAATTTAAAAGTTTAGATAAGGATAAAGAAATAAAGCGTGATATTTGAGAATTTGGGAATGTGACGAGTAGAAGGGACATGTAGTTACACATATCACATAAATTTACTAAAAAATATTTTTCTTGTTAAATATTATTGAATGGAGAATTTTTTTTTTTTACCATGAACTTGAAATAACCAAAAGTACTTACTATTGGTAGGTTGATGCACAAGTATATATGATTACAAATATAGTAATATACCAACTTTGGAGCACAAGGTACCCTCCAAAGTTCTTATTTTCTAAATGGTGAAACTTCTGGATATCCTGACTAGTCTAGAGTAACAAGTTAAATAATCCAAAGGTGGAAACTTATACAAAAAACAAAGTTTCATTAATTAGCTAATGTGTAAAGTTAGAAATAATCTGATAATACCAAAAATTTAGAGATATTAGGGCCTATGGGTAAAGTAACTTTTCTTCACTGCTTTATAGCCACTCACTGTTGGTGGATATGAGGAAAAGATAAAATTTAAGATCAGAATATATGGGATCCAGGATTCAATGTTTTAGATGATAATAGAGGCATACGTCTTCACCAATGGTTATGGCATTAGGAAAAAGTCCATGAATGAGATCGTTAACGAGCATCAAATAAGCCACCGCATCAACATCTGTAGCAACTCCGAAGTACTCATTATAATTGCCAGTAAATGCCACCTATCAGAAACCAATTTTATTAATAAAGACATCTGATGAATAAGATGGAATGAAGTAGAAGACTTGAACAAATGTATTATGCATGGATGTCTGATTGGATGTTAAATCACCATGATGTCAAAATCAGCCCAATTTTAGATAGATGCTTTTTTTTTCTAATTAAGTTCACATCATAATCGCCTTTTTTATGCTTCGTTTATGTAGAACTCACTGTGGCCTCCTATCATTCAAGAGACAAATTATTTTATAAATTGATCTAAGAAAAACAGCTATCAGACTAAGATAGCAATTTAAATTTGAATATGAAATAATTTAACAGATAGTTAATCATGGTTCAAATGAATATGAAAGGACTCTAAACAAAGGAAAAACTAACACGTTAACTAGTAATCTTATTTTTGGAAAAATGAAAGTATAATTTAACAAAAAAAAAATTTGAATTTGAACTGTTCTTTTACATGTTGTGATTATGGTCAAACTGATGAAACATAGTAGAGCAACAATATATTTCAAGGTTTTGTGTAATTGCTTTAGTTCAAATATAAGAACTTGCATATGTATTATCATGAAATATTGATCATGTCATCAGGTTCATTAGTCCAATTAACTAGGACTAGCAAGGTCTTACTGGAAACATTAGATACTTTACCTCCAAACCATGGTGTGTATACATCATTGATGTCACACCATCAAATCTGAAACCATCAAACTTGTACTCATCCAACCACCATCTTGCATTAGATAGAAGAAACCTTAAAACCTACAATTAAAGTCGTAATTGACACCTTCACTGCCATACTATTTGAGAAAAAGGTAAAAAAAATTCACATATTCGATAAATTCCGAATTCCAAGACCATACATACTTCCCAGTGTCCATAATTAAAAAGTCGAGAATCCCAGATCCAGTGATAACCTCGTGCTCCAGAGTGAAAGTAACAAGCATCAGTGCCGTCAAACATGTTCAACCCATCCAAAGTGTTGTTGGATGCATGACTGCATGGATTGAAAATTTTCAGTGAAATCAGAAAGGAAAGAAGAAATAATTTTGAAATTGAGGTCAATACATAGAAATTAAAGTAAAAGAATCATAAATACTTACCAAAGAAGGAAGAAAAAACCAAAAAAGAAGAAATATCAAAGAAACACAATTATTTTTAACAAAAAAATAGTACAAATCAAAACAGTAATTAATAGCCACAGAAATCATAAATTGAGACTCTTGAAAATAACTGTATGGAAGTTAATTGCAACATATAGGTGCCTAGCTATGACAAGGTTCATGCCTAGCCTACACCAAAGGCCTATGACTAAGAGTGCAAGTAAGTCAAGCTACTCGTGGTTAGCTAATGAGCGGCTAAATGAAAACTTGACTTGAACTTTACTTGACAGAGCTCGAGTTTGAATCATTTTTACGCGAGCTACGCAAGTAACTATGTACTATGTTTTCTTAGAAGATATATAATTTAAATCTATTTTTGTCAATCTAAATATAAAATTTAAACTTTAAAATAAAATAAAAAACTAAATATTTTCAAGTTCTCATAGTTCTGTTATGCTACAAATACTCACGTTTTTCGAGCACGAGCTCGAGTAACTCAATATTTTTACAATTCGAACTCAAGATTGAAATTTAGTATTCGATCGAGTTCGAGTCAAGCTCGATCCTAAAAAATTTAAATGGGGTTGAATTCGAGTAGTATGATACTCGAGCTTGACCGGACTCATTTTCACTCGTACTTATGACGCCAATGCTGGTCACTGTACCTTGGGTATTTAACAACTCCAAAAACTTGAACATCAGGAAAAGCTGTTATTTTAGTTACAAGTAACCAAATAACACATTATTTCAAAAACAATATTCAGTCTACACAAGTAGAGGGGTGGGAGCAGGATTCGAGAAAAAATGAAAAAATGCTCACCATTCATCAGTCGCAGCTTCCGAGAATAATTTTACATAATTAAAATAGAACAAACATCTTGATCACATGCAAAACTAATAAACTGTAGCATGGAAGTTTGCAATCGTAAGTAAGGGTGACCACAAACTGAATCAAACTACACAGTTTGTGTGATAACTTTAGTAAAGTTTGGATCGGTTCTAAAGTCAACCAAACATAAATAATTGGTTTGGTTCAAATTTTAGATTAAAAAAATCCAAAACAAACCGAAGCAAACTGGTTTTGTAAATAAAATAATTATATCATAAACTTTTTAAAAAACTTAATTTACTATGTTTTTTCAGTTATAGAAACTCAGTTGTTGTAATTGATTTTATTTCTTCTAAAAAATATTTATTTTTCTTTACTATTTTTTACGAGATATTTGTTGATACAGATGATATCGAATGATTGTGGAGTTTTTTTTCAAACACAAATTTATTTATTTTGAGGTTTTGTATCTTGTTATGCAAAATTGGTAATACAATTTTCATGCGTTATATTGTTAACTGCTTTAATATATATTTTGTATACTGATATTTGTTTATTTATAATATCTAGTCCAGGAATTTTAAACTATATTTGAAAATAATAATTAAAAAAAATCATTCAAAAAAAATTCCAAATCAAACCGAACCGATCCAAAAATTAGGTTTGGTTTCTATGGTTTTTAATTAATAACGGTTTGGTTTGGTTTGGTTTCCTACTCAACAAACCAATTAAGTTAGTCTAGTGAGTCTCCATAAAAAATTGAACCAACCCAAATATGTTTACCAATCACCCCCACTCGTAGGAACTTGATTAAAGAGATTGTTCACTTACATTTAATGAACTGAGAACCCTAGGAAATATAATGTCCACAAATATAGTGTCAAGTAGATTTCATGTCATACCTGTGCACAATATCCATGAGGACAAGCAATCCCAACTCATGAGCTTTATCTATCAGGGACTTGAGTTCCTCTGGGGTCCCAAAACGGCTACTTGGTGCAAAGAAATTTGTTACGTGGTAGCTGAGGCAGAAGAATCATTATTAAAACTTGTCAGAAGCCAAAAGGAGAAATAAAAGTGAAGTTCACAAAAAGTTTACAAGCACAGAATGCTTTTATGAGATGGCAACATATAAATTAAGGTTTAGCAAAGCACCCAAAACTGGCATAATATGAATGCTCTTGAATTGCCATTATCTGAACTGCATTATAACCAAGTTTCTTAATGCGGGGTAACACATCATCTCTGAAGCCGGCATATGTATTGATAATGGGCTCCTGCAATAAAGGTCAAGATGCAAATGAATTTTGAAGCCTCTGAATAACTGTATAGAATCAAGAACTATCAGCTTCTCACATTATCCTTAACAAAAGAACGGTCCACGTGCCTCAGAGATATCATAAAACATAAAACCATAAAGAAACTCCAGAGATGCATGTTTACTCAAAAGCAAGAGCCAATCTTAATTAGGCACCATAAGTTGCATTCATTTCAGGTTGTTGATTGCAAATTCTACCAGGCAATGGCTTATGAGAAAAACATCCTTTCTTCCATTGCTCTCAGGAGTAAAGAAGTATCACCATTTGCAGGATGTAACAGCCGAAACCATCTTCTCTTTAGAAAAGCACAAACTATAATACCATATGGTATCATTTCTAAACACTCAACAAAATAAGACAAGACCCATGATCATGCAAATCCACAAAGGTGATTTATAAGTAACCTTCACGATTTACATTTTCTTGCGCACTATAAGCCCTATTACTGTAGCTACATTCTTCCAGACTCAAAGTTTGTTTCTGTAATAAAGAACATTTGGAACCCCAATGCCTTAATGTCAGTCCACAAAGCCAAAAGAATAACTATAATTTATCCATTTTTTATTCTTCATTCTCCTAAACTAAATTGGATATAATTATCTATTTTTTCAATCACGCCTTTTACTTTTTAGGTGTCGAAGGAGATTTAACTTAGTCAAAAGTCAGACAAAGAAATGCTTTCAGTAAGGAGAATACAGGTGACTAGAAACAATGAATTAAAAATTACTTGAGAGAAGAGAAGCACACCGGACTACTCATTCCAACATGAGACTCGTATATTCTGAGTGATTTTGGTTTATTTGGTCGAGGATGCTTGAAAACATACTTCTCCTGCAAAATCAGCAAAACGAGATTCATTGACTGCAAAATTTACTCTTTACTTCCTAAATTTACAGATGCACAGTCAACATGTGGAATTATCATGTGAATTGTGTCCCTTGCACCAGAATTAGATAACATTTTAATGCAAAGTCAACGATGCTGATGCAGATATACAATACATTGAAAACTATGAATACCTCTTCTGGTGGATCATAGTATATTCCGTTATATGGAATTTTCCCTGGATCCTGAACAGAGAATTTGATCCAGGCAGGAATAGAATCCTTGATGCCAGATGGAGTCTCCATACGAATCTTCATTTGAAATGAACGGAAATCATTATCAGAAGCAAAGCAAAAATGACTTTTATAAATACTTATTAAGTCAATAACCAATTACTAACGTGAAAATATTGAAAATTAAAGAGTCCAAGTTCTTTATAAACAAGCTGTAAAAAAATCCCTCTTGTCTTATGATTCTTCTAAGTTCCTCAAGCACAATCATTCTGAAGTAATAATGAATAGAACAAGTTTTTTTCTAACCTTTTCATGTCTAACCTCATATCATTTTACAGGAGTGTTTACGACCCAAAATTTATACATGAGCACCAACGCCAATTACCTTTATTTTGGAACCATGGGGAGTAGCTGGAGAACCATCTGCGTTGTTTGGCAAAAAGACCTCCCAAACACCAAATTCATTCTGTTAAAACTTTCCATAAGTTTAAAGCAAATGGGTAGTAGAGATCACTATGAAACATGAAGATTATATGAAAAATGCACAGACATGTAAATACCAGGAGAGAATACAGCTGGTTCCCAAGTATACATAACAGCAAGAAATAACAAAAACTAAATAACATGAACCAAACTATAGTTCACCACTCTAGCGAAGCTCAGCCAGGAAACTTTAAAAAAAAAGGATGTGGTTACATATACATCTCAAACCTGGAAAATCACATTGAAGAGGTGCGAGAAAACCCCACTTTTCATCAACAAGCCAAACGGAAGTTATGACATGCAAGAGTCGTGAAATTCGTAAAAATGAAAGAATGCTTACCCGAGTCATAGTATCAGCATTTGGGTTCCAATTGTTGAAATCTCCAATAAGTGTTGCCCACTGCAAGTGCATTGAAGAGTAAGTTGACACACAACAAAATCGACTTTTCTGACACTAAATAAGATCTCCACTGCAAACATCGATAGTTCAAAAATATTGTCATAGATCGGTCAATTCTAACAGCCCATTCAGTTCAATGGTCAAGAAAATTAGTTATTGAGGCAAATGAGGTCGTTAATATAAGTAGCCAGTAACTGAACCAACAAGATGCCAACTTGTTTCAGTAATTGCTACTTTTTTAAGCGACAAGCTCATTCACCACATATCAAATGCAGATTCACATCTTTGGCAAGTATTCTGTGCTAAAAAACCAGATAAATTATTTCATTAGAAATTTTCAAATGCTAAATGGCTGGCAGAAACTCAAGTAGAATACAGTCTGAATTGGAGAAACTACCATCAAAAGATAAAAGCCTGAAGAGAGCACTGGTTTGAAAGAAGCTGATAAAGTGAAGAATAAAATATGTGCTGACAGCTGACATATAAAAATCGATCAATGCTAACCTTGGCCCCAGGAGCCCACTCCCTGTAAGTGATGCCGTTCTCACTGGTCAAAGATAATATACGAAATAATGAGTTTTTAAATCAGACAAATATACAAATTTTTCATAAAACATGATCACTACGTGGCCAGGAGTTGATAAATTTCTTGAGGAACTACCACTTCTCATAGTTCAATATAACAACACAAAAAAAGTAAACACATTTTATAATTTCATGAAGGCCTCGGTTCTTCAAAGAATCAACATTCTTCTTCCTAGACATAGGAAATTACCGAAAGATAGCTTGAGCTGACCATAAGCCCAAACCAATCATCCCATGGATGAAGTACTTTGTGCACTTAAAATCCCTCCAAGCACATGGCATGCACTTTCCTCTCCAGAAATAAATAAAAAAAGGGAAACAATAGGAAAAAAATTATATTTATTTGGATTGCTGCAGTTCTCTCATGTTGCTAGGACAATGTCCAGGAAGAACCTTAATATCTAGCAGGTATGCCTTCTAAACAGTCGTATTACAGTATTACTGCAATAGGAAGAACATCTTTCACTTATTCCGTTAGTCATATCACCAAAACAGACACATTCCTTCCATTTGTATGATTTGGTGTCAACAATGAGAAGCAATTAAAATCATCAATTTGCATGGAAGCCCTTTTCAACAGCAGTTATCCTAGTAACATGCAAGTACCAAAGATTCACACAATTTTCAAATATAAGATGCATGTATCAGTCGAACCAGGTTGATCTCAATAACAGATTTTATATTGTATTCAGAGAGTGAACCAATAATGTTCAAAGAATTAACAGTTTACCTACGCGTAAATCCAAATTTCTCATAACCGCGAGAAAACTTTTCCAAGCCACCCTCGTACTTGTCAATTGCTTCACGCAATCTTTTATATTGATCATACCTGTAAAAAACATAAAATTTAGTTTAAAAACAATCTATTACTTTCTGAATGCGGATTTCAGGGTTTACCACAAGCTTTGGCCTATGGTTAACTCTGTTGAAAGCTTTTACTGAAAATTTGAAAATTGTGAATTGCTTTAACATGCACATAAAGAATACAGTAGGGAAAGTTTAAGCTTTCATTCACGTCTATTTTTATATCTATCCAACAAATCCTCTCAAAAAAAATGTTCACAAGATCTCACCGATAATCAAGATGGCCACGATGATTATTTAAAAATGGATCTATCTCATATATTCTCTGACCAATTCCAGGTGGAGGGACAACACTCTCTCTGATGATAGCAAATTCGTTTCTTATTGTTTTAAATGATGCATCTGATGTTCCTTCTTCTTCCGTTTCACCGTATCCATCTGGCAGCTGTACAGAAGCAGAGTCTTCCCCTCCAGTGGCTTCGCTAGAACTACTTAGCCTAATCAAAATTTCTTCTTCAGTTTTGATTTCATTTTCCACCGCTAAACTTCCCACATCATCTGATATCTAGGAAAAAGAATCATATAGTGAACCAAATCAACAAAGAGGTTGATATTTCCATATCACATATTGCTCTTAGACAGTCCGTAAAGATATTAGCAGTCACCAAACAGATAATTTAGTTTATAAACACACAAGGAAAACCTAATAAAGCAAAAAATTCAATGCTTCTTTGTCTGGTTCGCACCACACACCTAGATTCTAAGATACCAATGCTCTTCATGCCTCAACTACGGTCTAAATGCAGGACGACAAAAGACTTGGCAGTAAAAGGTCACAGACCCACTTAAAATAATATAAGATGAGTTCCACAGATTATGCCTGCTTTGAGCTTGTTTGTACTCAATATTTAAACATAAATGTGGGTTTCTCCATCAGTTTCAAGCATAAAGTTCTTGTATTCATGCTTATAATAATAATAATAATAATAATTTAAAATAATTAGTGCACAATATTAGATCTCCTCTGATTCACTATGTCACAACTATAAGAAGTTACCTACAGCATGATTCAATCCTACAAAATATACCCGGTTTGACAATGTAGAGATTCATATCTTAAGATTGTGGCTTTATCATGACAAAAGTATCGTATGATGCCATTGGATAATTTGCCTATACATTCAAACAGAAGTTCCACATTTAAATTAAGACAATGGGATAAAACATGCTTGCTGTTAAGAGATCAGCGAATTAACAAAAGGGAGATGAAAATGTGACCAAGTTTAGAAGTCGAATCAAACATAAAATTGAGACCATGTTAATATTTGTGTGAGACGGAACGATAAATTATTCACTTGTATCTCAAAAGTTTCAAATATGGGGTAATGTGGCTAACGAATAAGGAACTTTGACTATGATCAGCATTTTTTCCTCCTCTTTTCAATTACGATATTTCTACTCTTCAAAAGATTTTCATTTTTCTTTCATTTATTCACATAATTTGGGGTCGGGTTGCATTGTTTTGAATCTTTTGATGAATGCCGGTGGCACATTTTATTCCCGACATGCCTGGGAATCATCTGAAAGTATCTCAGGAACCTTTAACTCCTCTCTCGACGACGAGTCATCAATCTCAGTGCCTGGAACAAGGACCTTCTCTGATGAAGTCGCTATAGACGACTGGGATCCAGACTCCAATGACTTTCCAGCCAAAATTTTCCCTACAAACAAATGCCAAACTAGCTTAACTTTAGAATAGACGTCAGCTGTATCAAATTTGAAATTGCAAAATGGAAGTGACATACAGCGAAAATCCTAGATTAGGCAAATGAGATTCCAGATTCAGCCAATGTAAATTCAAGGATAAAGACCCAAAAACCAAAAATATGAACAAAATTAACACTTGCTACAAGATTAAGAACCAAAAAAGAATAAGATAATCACACAAAACACCTGAAGGATCCAATTAAACACAAAGCCTGACTGGATTATAATAGTATTCCATCTAAATTACAGTCCTAAACAGAAGCTAACTCCATCTCAGACCTATCGCGCATTCGCAAAAACTCTTTCATGACAAGAAAATTTCTTTCTTGACATCTAAGTGAAAAAACTGCAAAAGAAAATCATCTAAAACAAGACCGATACAATTGTGACAAATTCCGACTTCTAAACAATCATCCAACATAAAAAAAAAACAAATCTTTACACTAAAGAAGAAAAGGAGAAGAAATTACAGGAATGAGATTGATTTCTGAGGCAAAATGAGAAGTGGGCGTTCCTCCTATGAGAAAGAAACCTCGATCCACGGCATCCCAGCCTGCCCACCAACGGCACAGTAGGCCACCTCACGCCGTACAACGTATACACCATTTTCTTCCCCCAAGATTTTCCCCGCCAACCCTCTTTCCACCAAAAAGCTAATAAGGAGTAACCATAAAAAATCTGCACCGAGTTCAAGGTGCCCAAAAAATCCGCCAGGATATTTGACAAATTTACACAGAATATAATACAGAAATAGTAGTGACAGCTAGTGTACTAGAAATGTGCGGCCAATATGCTACGTGTCAAGAGGGGCTAACATCATCTCATGGGTGCGTGGGGACTACAGATACCACCATGTCCTCCTACCTGCATCGCCCATTTTAATTCCTATCGCAAATTAAATTTTTAATTCCTATTGCAAAATAAATATTTCTACGTGTGGGTGAGGTTCTCCAGTTGGGTCAAAGAAATGATGATAGAGAATCATGAATGGAATATACTTGCACTGTTTTCTTGATTGTTTAGCTCAGTTGTAACTACATTGTTTGGAAGATTTAGGTATTGAATTTTAATTGATAATTTTTACTAGTGACATATTTACTATGCAACACTTTTCATGTTATAAATCATACAGAAACACATTATATGTTTGAACAAATGTTTTTACAAAATTATTAAAAAAAATTAAATGTGGTTTTAAAAATAAATATATCTTTGGACAACTATCATATAAAAACGTTTTTACAGTTAAATGTGTTTGAACATCTTTATCTACTATTTTAAAAGACGTAGAAAAAAACATCTATCGACTATTCTTTTAAAACTATATTTAGAGAACATTTTTTTAAAAAAATATTCATACATTTTTCACAAAAATCATGTTCAACCAGTGTTTTAAAAAGCGATAGACAGTAGATGGACGATCACCCATCATCTGTCATCGAGGTGCATAGGCGGGCACCTAAATGATTATTTTTACCTAAATATATAATTTTTATTTTTTTGTCTCTGTGCTTTTCCAATAATTCATCTATATATATGATTCAAAATCAAAATCAATAACATATTATTCTTTTTTATACAATAGCAAAAACTTGTGTGAGACGGTCTCAAGGGTCGTATTTGTGAGACATGTCTCTTATTTGGTTTATCCATGAAAAAGTATTATTTTTCATGCTAAGAGTATTACTTTTTATTGTGAATATGAGTATAGTTAACTCATTTCACAGATTAAGATCCGTGAGACGGTCTCACATGAGACACATTCTTATACAATATAGATTAATTGAAAATCATGTAAAAGAATATTTTTTAACAAAATTTAAAATAAAAGAATCATATATATTGCATTAGGCGGCCGCCTAAACGGCTTCTAAAAATGGGGATAGTGAGCGACTGCACAACACCTAAGCGCCGCATAAGCACTCCTATAAGGTGCCTTTTAAGACGCTGTGTCACGCCCCGAGCCCGGTCCCACGGCTGTGTGACTGTACAATGGCCCCCTATAGCAATTACTTCGTATCCGTCCTTGCTTTACGAAAATGATTGACCCAAATTGCTATAGAAATCCATTATAAGCCATTATAAACTCATTTTAAATATTTGATATTTTCGGTGTGGGACAAGGGTATCACAATCACCCCTCCTTCAGAACGCGACGTCCTCGTCGCGGCCTGACCCCTCGATCCACCAACACCGAGAATCTAGAGGTGGCTCCTACAGGTTCAAGAGGTGGCTCCCATGCACGTAGCACTTTGCCCCACGTAGCACTTATTTCCCGGTGTTCCATGCTGGTGACCAGCTCTGATACCACTAAAATGTCACGCTCCGAAACTCGGGATTTGACACCGGCGTTGTTTAACAATCACACAATTGAAAACAACCAGCCTCGTAGCATAGTATAAACCGATAACCAGTTTATTAATCATAATTCTCAAAACCAAGTCTTTACAACTGAAATAAAATGAAATAAATGCGGAAACGTTTTTACATAAAACTTGAGTACCAAAAATTCGAACTCTTTACTAGCAAATCTCGAAATTTAAAACAATTCACCAGCCCCAAAATTGATCGGATTCTTCTTCTTCAACTTGTTCTTCGGATTTATCTGGGAATGTTATAAGGGGTGAGTACTTTGGGAAATACTCAGCAAGTGAGGCCCGTTCGAGTATAACAAAAAAAACAACATGCAATTTCGAAATATACATACCATGCAACAAAATTCTTATCACGTGCGCATCATTAACCCGACACTGTGATTCATCTACTTTCAATGGTTTACTGATATTAGTCCCTAATTTTTATTCCTCTAAGGGGACGATGCCGTATAGCGGTTATCTCCCCCACCGCGTCAGGGTACGTATGGTTGGGATTCTTACCCATATCGAGTTGAATTCTCACAGTGTCAAAACTTATACTCATGCCAAAAACATCGTAACCAGAAAGTGTAGAAGAAGAATTGTACTCGACCGAATTTTTGACAAAAACCGAAAATGTATGCACCGAAATTCAATAATTTAAAACAAGCCCACTTACCTTAAATTCTAGAGAAAAATGTGAAAAAGGAGAGGGCTTCCTGCATTGGAAATCTCGAAATTCCTGTTCCGACGGCTCGACGGCGACAGCGCTTCGCGGTATTCGAAAATCCTAAGGGCACTAGATGAGGGTCTCGAAATTTGAGAGGGAAATATGGTGTAATTTTTGAGACACCAGACCCTCTTATTTATAGGGGTTGACTGCTATCGTGATCGAGTGATATCGCGTTTGAATTTGAATCAAAATTTTATCGAGAATCGTGATAACGGGTGATATTCTAAATCTTTCATCTCAAACAAATTTCGAAATTATCTAATAAATACACCATTGAATTCGAATTCTAGGGGTTGCATTATCCTTGGGTTGATTTTTATCTCGGTATCTCAATATCATCTCGAAATCTTAGATCCTTATCTGCTCAAAGTTCGAAAATATACACGATATTATTTTCAATTCTTGAGTTTAAAAATATTGTACACGATATAATTATCTAATCTAAAATTACAAATACTATCCCGATAAAATCGAAATCTTGGATTTTACATGCTGATTCAAATACATACTTTCGGTTTTTTCACTAATAAAATATTAAAAACATTTTAAAATATTTGTTCAAACGGAACATCGATCACCCACAAAAGAAAATATATAATTAATAAGAGCTCGTTCCATTTTCATCGAACTCGACCACCTATATTTTATAGAGAAAATAACAAAATACAAATATTTAAATATATTATCTTGGTATATTTATCGTAATCACAAATATTTCAAATCCTATTTGATAAGAATATCATCTACACCAATAAATTATTTATAACACCCATTAGATAATTGTTTGCACGACAACCGATTCATTAAAATATTAATTTGGTATAATAGGTGATTGGAAATTCATCGGGACTCGAGTGTTGTCTCGTTAAAATATTGACAGTAAAACTTTGTTGGGAAAACTTGAGCAATAGTGGTTTACAATAATAAATACTTTATTTGAATATCTTCCTGACGATGCATGCATCTCGTTAAAATTTTATTAAGAAAAACTCAATGAGATAAAAATCTAGTTAAAGAAAAAGAGTACGACATCTCTCGATACTTGTTAATTGTCTAACTTTAAACTTTGTTATGAAAAAACGAGCAGTAAAAACTACAAACAAGGAAAAAAAAACAATTTTGACATTTTCCCTTGTTATAAGTATCACTTGAAATTGTTAAGCTGTCACAATTCCATTATTATACAATTGTTTGTCAAAAGTTGATGTAGATGATGACTTCATAAAAAGACCCGAGCACATTATTTTTAGTTGTTGTTCATCTCTTTATGTAAATCCATGAGCAATTTGAGATTACAAAGGAAACTGAACATATGTTTTAGTGGTTGTCGATATCTTCGATTTGGAAAAGAGTCGTGTCTCACATGTGCAATTTGTGAAATATGATGCATAAATTATGCTACATATGGTACTTCAAGGCCACATACTTAATTTTCCATCTTCAAGTCGGTGAAAATGGTATTTGGAGCATCAAATGGTCGAACTACAACCAATCGACTATAACTTATGGACATTGTAAGAAATATTCAACACATAATTCTAGACATAATTTTATTTTTTTCAAGTCTTTCACCACGAATTTATATTTCAAATATTTGACTCTGATAGCAATACATCGATTGTATCACATATACCATGATTATCTTATTTCATATAATGACATTTTGCTATATTGAAACGATAGTTTTGGATGTTAAATCTAATTTCATTTGATATTTCAGATCTTTTGTGATTTCCTATTTATATAGCATTACCAAATCAACTTTAACACGTCAACAAAACTTCAAAATGGTATAATAAGTCAGGTAACCTACTCAAGAGAAATCACTTGGTATATTTCCCATTTTAAAAGAAATTAAAACCGGTCATGTTCATGCAACATATAAAATGATTTCCACATGAATATGTAATTTTTTTGTAAAGGATGTATAAAAAAATTAAATGATGAATATAACTAGTTGTGGATTTTCTTTAAATTCAGAGATATTTTTTTTAACAAATAAAAATTCCCAGATACTTTAACAATCAAATTTAAATATGGAAGGCTGTGCCAAGAGCTTCCTATATAAATATAACATTATTACATTTCATATTATATTTACTTTAATTTTAAATCAGGATTTTTATGAACAAAAAATATATAATATCTAAATTATGATTCCTCGTTTATATATATTAATCTTTATATTTATCAGTCTCATGGAAATATATTTTTTGTAATTAATAATTTGGTTTAAGATATTTTTGTTAAAAAATAATTAAATTAAAAAAGCAAAAGACCATGACACCGGTTTTTTATGTTCGGCTGCCGCAGTGAGGGGGGCGAACTTTGTGGAGCTCGCGGCGTCATCGCCACTCCATTTGGACCGATTGGGTGTCCTTTGGGAAAGTGAGCGTCGGAAGCAGGGATGTGGAGTTTGGTACCACAAGGCATTACTGGACTCCTCTCTCCAGGTGGCTGGCGGCGCTGTATGCACCCGTAAGGAATGAAATTTTATGTGTATTAATTTTTCTAAAATTGAATTACAAACCAAACCTTAGGTATGGGTTCTAAGTCCCCCATGTGAATCTCTGGTGAAAGTTGAGGTACCGTCTCTTTTACCCTTTTGCTATTACATTTGTGCTATGCATTCTGTCTATTCTCGAGCTTGGAATCGAATTTGAAACAATTTGCTTAAAAGAAATGGATTAAGCTGGTTTTTAGAGATTTAGTTTATACTTGGGTGATGTTCTTTTGTTTTGGGATGTTTTTGTCCCGACCTATTTCTTTCCAATTGGATTACCGAAACCAGGCTGTCATTCTCTTCGGGCTTTTATGATTTTCTTAAAGCACCGTTTCTAAAAAAGGTGTGCTTCTTTGAAAACTGGAGCTCGAAAGTTTTGTGACTGTACATCTGAAATGTATAGCCTGATCTTTCATGAAAGTAAGTCGTTTATGGTGGTGGATAAAACCAATCTCGGGAACAAGAATGGATGGACATTTTTTGGTAATACTAAAATGATTGGGTTGAAATATGTATTCTACTCTCGGGATAACTCGATGCTACCTGTTGGGGTATTGCATCACAGGATCTGGACCGTTGATTTTAAAGAATTTGGTGGACCTCACATATGAATTGGTGAACCCCGCATAGTCCCTTATTATATTTAATTGATATCTTGATATTAAATATGTTATTGAACATGCAAACAGATGGAAATCTTAAACATATATAAATTTTGACATAATAAATTAATCGTAGTTCAGAGGAATAAATAATTCCACTTAAAATTGCATTGACAAGAGTTGAATTGTATGTCGTGTCATTATCACCCGAGTACATGCACAACCTATGATCCGTTTTTTGGGTATGGGATGTCCAGAGCCGTACCTGTGATTCACAGGGCCTGAGACGATATGTAAAAAAAAATCTTGTTGTGATAAATAACCGTAAATCTCACTTTGTAAATTAAAAATAACCAAACAAAATATATAAGGAAAATATAATTTACGACTTATATACTTATCTTTTTACGATTTTTTTCTTCGTGCGCCACAACATCAACATGGCTCTAACGTAATGCAATGTAATATGAACAATTATATTGGAAAAAGATTGAAATTGACAAAAATTGTAAGATATGTTGCTAAAATTGAAATTTATTAACATAAACTATCAAAATAACAAAATGATAAATATAAATGAATCAATATTGTAAAAATATATGTTTTTTTTAAATAATAAATATAATATTTTATTCAAGAAAATAGAAAATAAAAATATGTAAAATAGGTAACTATCACAAATTTTTTTGTTTTATTTTTTGTAATGGGCTTAAATACATAAATTCAAGAAAAGAAACCAAATAATCGACAAGTAAGTATAAAAATTTAACACATGAATTGACACAAGATAAAATAATAAATATATTGGACAAACATTACTATTTTATGCATACAAAATTTTTTAAAAATTAATTAATGTGCCGTGTAACGTTATTGTTTCGGCTCTACATAATTTGATTAAGTCCTAATGAACACAATCATCATATTTAATCATATTTTCAATAGGTCAATGTCTAATTTTTTTTAAATGTCCAATGTACATATTATTTGGGTGCATGCCTCAACAACATGAGACCAATGATTTTGTTTTGGGCCCCTGTGAGGGCTGGGCCTGAGGCGATGGCCTCTCTCGCCTCACAGTAGGTACGGCCCTGGGGATGTCTAATGCTGTGCTGTTATCACACATCTACGTACGAAATGCATGTCGTGTTTTAAATTTTAAGTTGCCATGATTATAAAACCTTTGTCACTTCCTCTTCACTTTCAAGAGTATTTTTTTTTTATCATGATTCCAAGTCGTCTTAGCCATTCTAGTTGGATATGTGGTCTGATTTATATATTACAGAGTTTCACAATATTTTGCCCGAGGTATGTAGAAGTGTTCCTATCAGTAAAATGGATTTCACTAGCAACTTGTTTTAGTTTTCTTTCCAAGGTAAGGATGAAAGTGCGGCAAATTTTAATTCACTATCGGTGTGACAAAATGGATAAAATTTCTTACGCCGCCGCTGAATTGAATAGTAGTTGTTGGATCTTCTAGTAAGTCATGATGCCTTTTCCTTTGATGCATTATTTCTTGCTCCAAGGCCACTGCGTCAAGTTTTAGTATTTGATTGAGTACGAATATCGTCAAACAGAGAATGAGTAATTTAATCTTACATTAAGTATTGTAATTAAAAGAATTTTAACTTTATCTAGAAAATCAGCTGTGAGATTTATACTATATAATAAGATTGCAAAATTGATCAACGGAAAAAAAAGATTAGTAATGAGAAAAATAAATGGGAGATAAATGCTAGAGGTTCGATTTCAGTTAACTATCTACTATTTTTAATTTTTATCAATGTCTATATCATAAATTCTTCTAATTTATTAGCTTAGAATTCTTAATCTTTCCTCATCCATTTCCTAAGTAATACATAAAAATTTATTATCAAAAATTGATTACAATATTTCTATTAAAAATCAATCATCAAATAGTATAACCGACAAGATAATTCTTTTGATGACTTCAATTGAGCTATAGGTCTTTCGAACTCTATAAACACCAATGATATATTTTCTTACGGTCCTATTCTAAAATCTCCTCTCTTGAGGGATAAACTTCAAATAAATATAACGATTCAATTAGTGATCTGTTAATTGAATGCAAACAATTCAGAAAACACCAATAAACTATAAGAAGAATTCAAATATATAAATAAAAAAGATCAAAACCATAATTTTAAGTCAAACTACGTCGTTTCTCTAGACAATATAATGAATAAGTAATTAAAACAAATAATGTTTTTCAATCCCAGCATTAAACTAAGAATTTGAGAAGAAGAGAATGATGAAATTGAAGTCGAACATGATCTCCGTCTCCGGAAGTTGCATTTTTCGTTTTCGTACTATGCTTCTTTTGCTCACAAATCTTGTCTCTCGTTCTCTCCTCTTTGTATTTTCGTGTATGTCTTCTCTGATGCGTGATTCCTGGTAGAACGGACAACGAGGTCAAGAATTACTGGAATATAAGAATGAAGAAATGCCGACGTGCGGGTTTGGAGATTCACCACCCTCAGCAAACGTGTCAAATAAATCAGCCCCTAACTTCTTCACCATTGCCAACATTTTCATCACTTTTTGCTTCACTTCAACCCCAAGATCCAAATTTTTTATGCTTCTCCAATTCGGTCGTGTCACCATCACCAAATGATCCTTTACCGAACATGCTTGATAAATCTTACTCCGCTAATGATCTGACGTTTGCTCGAGATAACAATGGTGGTATGGCCTTGTCATTGATGGCCTCAAACGAATTACTTTCTTCACCCACTTCGGTTACAATGCCTTCTGTCAAACAGATCTTACCAAATTCATGTTTGCCTGTGGTACCAGTTCAAGAAAATTATCTTCATTTTGGCTTCAATCCATGCCCAAACGAGGTAGTTTTAGGCCTTCCATGCACGCAATCACCAAAAATGGTCACATCAACTCTTAAACCTTTTCCTAGTGATCATGTGATTGCCACCCCAAACAATGCTGCTGGGGATTTAGAGGCGATGGAATCAGAATTTCTGCAAGGTAAAACAATGATTTACTGATAGTAATCTTTATTTATTACCGGGAAATTGTTGATAGGCAATCTAGGAAGGATTTTGGTACAATTCAAGTTGTGGGAATTGGTTGTGCTAATTGAGATTTAGTTTTTGGTTTTGCAATTCACGACAAAGTGACCTTTTTTAGCCATTTGGATGTATTTTTTTTTCATTTTCTTTTACTAAGCATACTTTTCCTGTAGCACCATTACGCATTGGGTCTTGTTTGGTGGTAAGTATCATCCCTTTGGGGTTCTTGCTGTTAGATGTCAATGGCATCGAACATTTATGGCCGACTGTGTCACTTGATTCATGAATGGATTTTAGTCAGTCTTGTTTTGCAATAGATATTCACTTTTTTCCCCAGTATTTTAGTTTAATGCATTGTTTTACTTGTTCCCTCAGGCACGAGAGACATGGCATCGGGTCCGGCATCAATTTTATAGATGAACTGTCCAGATTTCTAGACAATTTCCTGTCAGTTGTGCCGATCCCCGAATGGGACGATTTACATCCACGCCAGTGTTTTGATTCGTCCCCCAAATATTGAAGTTGAAAGCGCACACAAAGTTTGCTGCTATGAAAAGCTGAAGTTTGAAATTTTTAAAAATGTAATTCGAATTTCTAATGATGTGGGATTTTCTCGTTTAGCCTGAATGAATATTTTTAGCTCAAGTGTGTGGTATCTGCTAATGTAACGTTTAGGACTTGGTTGTTTCAAGAAAAGAAATCGTTCTCAATGAAGAAAAGAATGGAAGTTGGTATATTTGTTCACGTTTTCATTTAGCTCGAATCAAGGCCACGCCTTAAAATGCGAGAGTGGCGTGCAAGGATATAATTTGAATAATCGATTTGTGAATTTTTTTAGAGATTGTAAATATTGTTTTGGAGATCGTAGACATTTCTTTAATATCGTCAAGACGAAGAAAAATAGTAAAGACTGATTTTGATATTTTTCCTATTTGATTTTTAGGAAAATAAAATTGAATGCAGGAATCCTAAATTCAACAAACAGTAAGAATTAATTAAAAACCCGAATATAAAGGCGTATTTCTCCTTTGGTACTGTTGGTGGATTTGAGGCTTAAATACGTGATTTAAAGTAAAACTTAATACATTCTTATTTTTTTATGTATTTTATAGTGATGTTTTTTCACTATTTGTGACATGGCAAAAACTTGTATGAGATGGTCTCACGGATCATATTTTTGAGACGGATCTTTTATTTGGGTCATCCATGAAAAATTATTATTTTTTATGCTAAGAGTAATACTTTTTATTGTGAATATGGGTAGGGTTGACCCGTCTCATAGATTAAGATCCGTGAGACGGTCTCACATGAGACATACTCTTGTGACATTCAAATCTTTGACTATAATGCGATTTTAAAAATGTTTGACTATAATTATTGTTTTATCAAACAATGGTTTTTTTTTTTTTAAACAATAAACTCAAAAGTAGATGCATATTTCATTAATTCATTTACTAAAATATTAAAAATCCATATGTTGTTTTAGAACATATTTAACAATAATAATATGATACGCTATGAATACAGAATATTTGAGTCCAATCGCGATAATTTAGAAATCTTAAATACCCAAATTTCAAAAATAAATGATTACACAAGAAAAATGTGTAATATTATAACTTATTTGAAAATTAACAAAAATGGACATGTAAATTGACCTACGTTGATTTTGGTAATCTAATTAACAAATCTTAGTGCAATTACTTCGTTTCTTCTTCAATTTTATTCATATTTCATCGAAGCACTGACATTTGTTTTTATGGTGGTTATTGTTTTATTGAGTATACCAACTTCACATTAATTTTGAATAATTTGTATTCATGTATTAAACTTAAAATAATTTTAAAAACAACAAATATTAAATTTTTATAAAAATTTGAGTGATGAGGATATTTTTTTAACATAAGTTTCTAGAGTGCATTTGAAATGAGAAATTTAAATTGTGGATTCTAAATATATGATTTAAAATGCATTTCAATTTATTTGGATAATATTTTTATGTGGAATTTAAATTCATTTCTTATCAAATTACGCAGTTGTACGTATATTATCAAAATTCAAAGTTAAAATTATTTCTCAAATTGAATTCTTCCTCTAGACAAGTTCATGATATAATTTTTTTTCCTTTTAGTTATACACACACAGAGTTCACATAATCGCGTAACAAAAGTTGAATAATCCCCAAGATTTTGTGATTCACTACATGTGTGAAATATTCACTAATAATTATATCATAAAAGCTCACGTGACTCGGTCTCACGGATCAATTTTGTGATACAAATATTTTATTTGAGTTGTATATCTTTGAAAAACTATGATTTTTATGTCAAAAGTGTTACTTTTTATTGTAAATACAAGCAGAATTAGCTCGTCTCACAAATAAATATTCGTGGGATTATCTTACAATAGACCTGCTATAATTATACAACCAATTATTAAATATATAAGTAATAACATATCTATTTTTCTTAACCTTGATAAAAAAAAAAAAGAGAGAATTACATATCCCGAATTATAAATCCGTTTATAACCGCCACACAGTGATAGGAAACCCTCTAACATTTTCAGGAATTTACTCGCTATATCCATATATCGTTCTTGTAGTTGGAAATTCTCATAAATATCTATGTTCAGTTGCAACACAGAACCAAGGAAGCAAGGCGGAGCTTCCGGCGGCCATTCCCTCGACAAGGATACACTGTTGTTTAAGGGAATGGAAGCTTCAATGCCACTGCCGCCGTGGTGGATGCGAAGGAGGGTGTCTCGGCTTCACCCTCCACTCCACTTGATTCCTTACATCAGCAGGATGGAAGCATAGACAAAATAAATTTTATATATTTTTTTTCTGAAAATTGGATTTTCGTCTTTCCCGTTCTCAGGTAACCAATAAACCATGCATGAGCCACCATGAGTCTCACCAATAAATTTGTGTCAATCTTGTGTTGCAATAGATCATGTTCACTTTCAACGTGTTAATATAATTTCTAATAATTCGTTCACTCGGCATGGAAAACAAGGAATCCGGGGAAGAGATCGATTATACTTTCCATGCAAGTTTCACAGAAGCTTCTCAATGGTGGCAGTCTGGCAGATGACGACGGAACTTTTCCACCTTTTTCGACGATTCTGATATGGGATCTTGAAGATGGATGAATCATTTGTGGTCGTTTGAATATGTAAAGCTGGGCGTATATATTGATGTATGCAACATTGCCGCCGCCAATGCAGAAAATAAATTTTATGGCGTAACTTTTCTAAAAGTATATTTTTCTACAAGAATATAATAAATTAATTCCGTTGGGACAAATACTAAAACCCTTACGCACCACACTGTTTGGTATTAACGATGAGATTCAATATCCTTGTCATATCAGATTTTGCTAAAATTTGACAACAATTGTAGTTAAAAGAAACTAAACCATCATTATCTTTCAATTTATCATGACCATCTCCTGAACCAAATGATGTATATATTAAGGTATATATGAGCCATCAAACCTTCTCTATACATGTTAACATGTGTGGCGATTCCTGATCATGGGACGACTTGAATCCATGCCGGTCTTCATTCCTACCTTAAAAATGGTGCAAATAATATTTTCAAAAAAAATATATATATATAATGGTGCAAATAATCCAAATGAAGATCAATCCAATGTTGGCATGCACCACAATCTCCTCAAGTCAGAAAATCAAGTCTTCAGCTTATAATATATATGCCTAGTATTTGTTGTTAACTGTATGTATTTAGGTAAGTTGGTCGATTTTAAAGTATGACATATTCAATTTAAAATTATAAACAATTTTGTTTCCATTGATGAGTCAATTTCATTTAAACAAAAAACACAAAAAAAGAGAGAGAGAAATGTGTATAAATCAATCAATATTTTGGTTTAGTTTATATTATAAATCACATAAATTATTTTATAATATAAATCGCTTGGTGCGTATAAAAAGATATTAATTGATTATTCATAATTGTTTTGTCTCATAATTGAATCAAGTTCTACACAAAATTATAGTAATAAATCAACGTGTTATTCATTTATATGTCACTACAATAAAAACACGACTTTATAATGGAATTAGAGACCGATAAATAACCGGTCTATAATTATTTGAAACCGAAGTTATTAAATTATATCTTAAACCGTTTACGCCTTTTAAAAAATTTGCGACCAATTTTCAAATGCCGGTCGCCAATTAGAACCCGAAATTAGCATTTGGTCTCTAATTTGATACCGATATATAAGCGTGGTGTCTCTTTTAATGCCCACTCGCTCAAGACCTAGAAATCTTAATTTCACGTGTTCGTCGCCGTCATCCGCCCCACCATCCACACTCGTCACCGTCTTCCCAACTCTCCGCCACCTCCATCAACTACTGTTATTTTTTTTTCTATCTATTTTTTTCTTCATTTGGGTATGTATTTATATTTGTTTGTATTACAGATCTGCCGCTGCACACATAGCTGCCATACCTCATCCCTTCTCTGATTATAGGTAATTTTCATTTTTTTTTAACCCAAATTTGAATTTTTTATTTAGTTGGTTTGTATTTTTAGATTAGAATCAGTTTGATTCAAATTTTATGTTTATGAATCTTCTATCTTTTTACATCTGCTTCATCTTACAATATTTCCATTTGTAAATGATAGCTTGTCATTCGTATTTTGTCAATGCTTGCTTATCTCATCCCATGAGCCAAAAGACCTTTTTACAAGATGAATGACAAGGAAAAATTGAATTAAATTTGACGAATAAAAAAATGAAAATGGAATTAAATACCAACACGATCATGAAATAAAAAGAATATATAGATTGCAATTGTTAAATTGAAAAAATATTAGATTTGCTATTGATATGTATGCTTTAATTTTTAGAAAATGTTTTTGTTTTTTTTGTTGATATTTACTATACAATAATTATTCTAGTTAATGACCTCAATAACATGAATAAAATTTTAAGATACATTATAGTATATGGGATATTTTAAAATCATCATCATTATTAAAAGATTTTTTTGGATTGATAAATTAATTCAAAATTATGATATACAAAATTCATGATTCTAAATTCATTTAGTTAGTTTGAATAAATTTAATTTTAGTGATTTTGAATTTACCTCTATTCAAACGTAGACGATTGTGTTCTTAATTGTGGAAAAATCAAATTCATCCATTAAAAAACAATCGAAAATATATAATCACAAATACATGGAATGTTTACGCAATATACTAATTAAGAGTTGAATAATATTCCACAAGATTTTTAATTAAATAATAGTAATATATGGGTAATATTATATCTTATTTTGTTAATCTTATCGAAAAAGGAGATAATTAGATTACCCAAATTATAAATATTGTCACAGACGCGTGAAACCCTAATTTGCTCCCTATAAATAAATCATTCTGTGGTAAGAAATTCACACCGACAGCAATTTATGTTTGATTGCAACAAAGAGAGCAAGAAAAGCGGCGTTTCCAGCGGCCATTCTGCCTTTCCGGCAGAAAAGAGACGCTGTTCTCCGGGGAATGGTTGCCGCAGTGCCGCTGCCGCTGTGGTGGATGTGGAGGCTGGCAGAATAATCTGCCGCACAAATAAAATAAATTTTATGTGTAATTTTTCTAAAAAAAGTGATTTTGTTTGTGGCAACCAAACAAATCCGGCACGCGACGTCGCCATGCTAAAGTTTGGGTATAATCTCCTTTTCCTTTTTGTTGTTCTTTGGTCTTGATTAATTTTAGATTGAGATTCCAGCCAAATGAAGAGAGTAACTTTTTTCATTGAAACAGTTTCCAGGATGAAGAGACAGAAACGTGGGGTGGTTTAGCTGGTGAGGCCAACCACTTCTTTGACATCGGTCCATCCAATTCTTCATCTTTCTTCAAAATTGTTCGACTTCCAATTACAATTACAAATCACCAAACGATCCTTCACAAAGCTCTCCATATAAAATAAAAAACTTATTCCCGTTTTAACAAACCTGCTGACGCATTTTAGTGTGGCATGGACTTGTCGCTGATAGCCTCCGATCCGATGCATCATCTTTTTCATCCCCTTTGGACCCAATATCTTGTCATTCCGGCTTTCTCAAATGCATTGCCATGCCTTGAGAATATATATAGCTACTTCAATCCAACCACCACCCACATACAGCAACTCAAGGGCCTTGATATGCTTGGTATGATAAAAACAATATGCTGAAGTTAATACCACTACAGTGCAGTAAAGAACGGTCTATACCAGTTCGATTTTCAGTACAATTTGTAATATACTCGGTAGCGCCATCCTGTAATCACAAAAACTTTTGTGAAACAGTCTTATGATTCAATTTGGATCACCCATAAAAAATATTCTTTTTATGAGACAGTGTCAGACTTACTTGTGTAATCAGTTTAGTGGAAATATTGATTGTTTTCAGGTATATGCTTATTGTTGTTGGCATCCAAAAATTAATTGCGACTCTTTTACTGTTAATTGACAGCAACCGATTTTGCAAAATCCGTCATTAAAGAAAATTAACAGAATTTTTGGCGCCTTAATTAACATCCTATTCGTAAATTTGGTTGCTATTTTACGACAACAACATTTTACAAGTCTGCTGCTCTTTACAATAATAAGGAACATTTTACGATAAATTGACTCGTCTCACAAATAAATATTCGTGAGATTGTCTTACAATAGACCTACTATAATTATACAACCAATTATTAAATATATAAGTAATAACATATCTATTTTTCTTAACCTTGATAAAAAAAAGAGAATTACATATCCCGAATTATAAATCCGTTTATAACCGCCACACAGTGATAGGAAACCCTAACATTTTCAGGAATTTACTTGCTATATCCTTATGTCGTTATTGTAGTTGGAAATTCTCGTAAATATCTATGTTCAGTTGCAACACAGAACCAAGGAAGCAAGGCGGAGATTCCGGCGGCCATTCCCTCGACAAGGATACACTGTTGTTTAAGGGAATGAAAGCTTCAGTGCCACTGCCGCCGTGGTGGATGCGAAGGAGGGTGTCTCTGCTTCACCCTACTCCACTCCACTTGATTCCTTACACCAAGAGGATGGAAGCATAGACAAATAAATTTTATATGTATTTTTTATAAACATTGGATTTTCGTCCTTCCCGTTCCCAGGTAACCAATAAACCATGCATGAGGCACCATGAGTCTCATCAATGAATTTGTGTCAATCTTGTATTGCAATAGATCATGTTCACTTTCCAATTGTTATAATATGATTTCTAATAATTCGTTTGCTTGGCACGTAAAACAAGGAATCCGGGGAAGAGATCGATTATACTTTCCATGCAAAAATTGAAGTTTACAGCCAAACCAAAGTTTCGCAGAAGCTTCTCAATGGTGGCAGAATTCGACGGAACTTTTCAACCTTTTTCAATGAATTTGATATGGGACGCCGAAGATGGATGAATTATTTGTGGTCATTTGTATATGTAAAGCTGGGGTATATATTAACGTATGCAACATTGCCGCCGCCAATGATGATGCAATTTCTTCAACTATGCAGAAAATAAATTTTACAGTGTAACTTTTCTAAAAGTTAATTTTCTACAAGAATATAATAAAATCAATATATCAGCCAACCCGTTGGGACAAATACTAAAACCCTTACGCACCACACTGTTATAATATATATGCCTAGTATTTGTTGTTAACTGTTCGTATTTATATATGAGTTGGTCGATTTTAAAGTATGACATATTCGATTTAGAATTATAAACAAATTTTTTTTCCATTGATGAGTCAATTTCATTCGGACAAAAAACACAAAAAAAAGAGAGAGGAATGTGTATAAATCCATCAATATTTTGGTTTAGTTTATATTATAAATCACATAAATTATTTTATAGTATAAATCGCTTGGTGCAGAGAAAAAGACATTAATTGATTATTCATAATTGTTTTGTCTCATAATTGAATCAAGTTCTACACAAGATTATAGTCATAAATCAATATGTTATTCATTTATCGGTCTAGACCGATAAAAAACCGGTCTATAATTATTTGAAACCGAAGTTATTAAATTATATCTTAAACCATTTACTCATTTTAAAAAATTATATATTTTATATTTTGCGACCAATTTTCAAACACCGGTCGCTAATTAGAACCTGAAATTACCATTTGGCCGGTCTATAATTTGAGACTGATATATAAGCGTGATGTCTCTTTTAACATCCTCTCGCTCAAGACCTAGAAATCTCAATTTCACGTGTTCGTCGCCGTCATCCGCACCACCATCCACACTCGTCGTCGTCCCCCCAACTCTCCGCCACCTCCATCAACTACTGTTATTTTTTTATTTTTCTGTCTATTTTGTGTATTTATTTTTGTTTATATTACAGATCTGCCGCTGCACACATTGCTGCCATACCTCATCCTTTTTTTGATTAAAGGTAATTTCATTTTTTTAAACCCAAATTTGAATTTTTTTTATTCAGTTGGTTTGTATTTTTAGATTAGAATCAGTTTGATTCAAATTTTATATTTATGAATCTTCAATTTTTTTTATCATCTGGTTCATCTTACAATATTTCCATTTGTAAATGATAGCTTGTCATCCGTACTTTGTCAATGCTTGCTTATCTCATCCCATGAGCCAGAAGACCTTTTTACAAGATGAATGACAAGAAAAAATTGAATTAAATTTGACCAATAAATAAAAGGAAAATGGAATTAAATACCAACACGATCATGAAATAAAAAGAATATATAGATTGCAATTGTTAGAAATGAAAAAATATTAGATTTGCTATTGATATGTATGTTTTAATTTTTAGAAAATGTTTTTGTTTTTTTGTTGTTGTTGGTTTTATTCTATATAATAATTATTCTAGTTAATGACCTCAATAACATGAATAAAATTTTAAGATACATTATAGTCTATGGGATATTTTAAAATCATCATCATCAATTCACATCATCATTATTAAAAGATTGTGTTTGGATTGATAAATTAATTCAAAATTATGATATACAAAATTCATGATTCTAAATTCATTTAATTTGTTTGAATAAATTTAATTTTAATGATTTTGAATTTACCTCTATTCAAACATAGACAACTGTGTTCTTAATTGTGGAAAAAACAAATTCATTCATTGAAAAACAATCGAAAATATATAATTACAAATACATGGAATGTTTACACAATATACCAAGAGTTGAATAATATTCCATAAGATTTTTTAATTAAATAATAGCAATATATGGGTAATATTATATCTTATTTTGTTGATCCTATCGAAAAAGGAGATAATTAGATTATCCAAATTATAAATCTTGTCACAGACTCGTGAACCCTATTTGCTTCCTATAAATATATCATTCTGTGGTTAGAAACTCACACCAACAACAATTTATGTTTAATTGCAACAGAGAGAGCAAGAAAAGCGGCGTTTCCAGCGGCCATTCTGCCTTTCCGGCAGAAAAGAGACGCTGTTCTCCGGGGAATGGTTGCCGCAGTGCTGCTGCCGCTGTGGTGGATGTGGAGGCTGGCAGAATAACCTGCCGCACAAGTAAAATAAATTTTATGTGTAATTTTTCTAAAAAAAATGATTTTGTTTTAGGTAACCAAACAAATCCGGCATGGGACGTCGCCATGCTAAAGTTTGGGTATAATCTCCTTTTCCTTTTTGTTGTTCTTTGTTCTTGATTGATTTTAGATTGAGATTCCAGTCAAATGAAGAGAGTAACTTTTTTCATTGAAACAGTTTCCAGGATGAAGAGACAGAAACGTGGGGTGGTTTAGCTGGTGAGGCCAACCACTTCTTTGACATCGGTCCATCCAATTCTTCATCTTTCTTCCATATTGTTCGACTTCCAATTACAATTACAAATCACCAAACGATCCTTCACAAAGCTCTCCATATAAAATAAAAAACTTATTCCCGTTTTAACAAACCTGCTGACGCATTTTAGTGTGGCATGGACTTGTCTCTGATAGCCTCCGATGGATCATATTTTTCATCCCATTTGGACCCAATATGTCTTGTCATTCAGGCTTTCTCAAATGCATTGCCATGCCTTGAGAATATATATAGCTACTTCAATCCAACCACCACCCACATACAGCAACTCAAGGGCCTTGATATGCATGTTATGATAAAAACAATATGCTGAAGTTAATACCACTACAGTGCAGTAAAGAATGGTCTATACCGGTTTGATTTCCAGTTACATTTTGTAATATGCTCGGTATCACCATCCTGTGATCCCAAAAACTCGTGTAAAACGGTCTTAAGAGTTTTGTGAGACAATTTTTTTATTTGGATCATCCATGAAAAATATTCTTTTTATGAGACATTGTCAGACTTACTTATGTAATCAGTTTAGTAGAAAGTATTGATTTTTTTTATGAGACATTGCCAGACTTACTTGTGTATACTTATTGTTTTTGGCATCCAAAAATTAAATGCGACTCTTTTATTGTTAATTGATTAGCGACCGATTTTGCAAATCCGTCATTAAAGAAAAATAACAGAATTTTTTGGCGCCTTAATTAACATCCAATTCGCAAATTCGGTTGCTATTTTACGACAACAACATTTTACAAGTCTGTTGCTCATTACAATAAGGAACATTTTACAATTAACGACTAACAACGGATTTGCAAAATGTTCGTTGTGTCCGTCTTTAATTAAGGGGGCGCCCAAAATATTCAGTTGTTTATTTTTATTATTTTAGTTATTTAATTTAATTTATATACTAATGACTGTTTTTCAGCAAAAAAGACAGCCAAAAAAATGGCGCATACTATATGTACAACACATTATCACAGTTTAAAATAATTGATTTGTGTTTCAATTTAACATGGCCGCACAAAGCCGCAGGCTATTCTTATATGTTGAAAAATTAGTAAGCCCGTCTGGATCTTATCTTGTCCTAAGTAACGATGTTGATCCGAGTATAGAAGAAATGAAGTTTTGATTTCGTGAGCGTAAGAAGACGCATCCGAAGAGACTGAATTTGAAACATACGCTTAAACAGACGATGAAGCCGAAACTGACGCGGCAAAAACATAATTTTCTTTTTCTTGGGTGGAGGAGGGCCTTTCTAGAACAACAGAATAAAGAGGAGTATAGGTGTTTGGCATAAATTGTTTTATTGATCTAATAATCTTATTATGAAAATAAATTGTTAATATATTTAGATGAACTTATTTTAAACAACTTAAAGATATTGACATATTTATTATTATAAGATTTTTTTATTGTTAAGATCACCAAAATTATATAATATTATGAAGATATCGTAAGTATTTATATCCGTGTGTGTGAAAATAGTTTTAAATTTTATATAAATGTTAAATCCATATTTAAAAGATAAAAGAATTTAATATTTATAATTTATAAAAATGGATATTTTTGGAAAAATAAATATATAATAGTATATTTACTTTTTTCAAGTAAATTTGTTAAGTTAAAAATCTATCAAAAAATTTTGGAGGACTTAGTGGTAATTTAAGAAAATAATACAATGATATTTTAGAAAAGTAAATAAGACATTTTTTTAAAAAAAATTTGAGTCGACTTATAAGATATCAAGTAGGGTGTCAAAAATCTATTTTGATTGCTTGTAAGATCTTTTTTTTATTTATTAAAAAAATATCAAACAAAATTTGAGAGCTTATAATTTATAAGAGTAGATTTCTTGTCATACGGTTTCACGAATATTTATATGTAAGACGAGTCAACCCTATCGATATTCATAATAAAAAGTAATATTTTTAGCATAAAAAATAATATTTTTCCATAGATGACCCAAATAAGAGATCCGTCTCACAAAATATGACTCGTGAAACCGTCTAACACAACTTTTTGTCAATTTATAAACTGTACCAAACAAATATATTCTTACTAATATCATAGATTCATTTGCAATAATAAGATAAAGAATCATAAATAACTTAATGTCTGATTAGGTGTAATAATTGAATATATTAAAATATTTGTTTGTGCAGTTGTATGATTTAAATACTGAAGTTACTTTTTTATCGTTAGTAGAGGCGTAAAACATATTCGCAAAGCTGGACCCAATAATACATGTCCTTCCCGGTCTAATAATTAATCTTTACAATTAAGAGTTTGAAGCGTCATCCAAAATTAGGTAACTTGGGCTATCGTAAAAGAAGTACAATAGTATAGAGAGTTGATTTCAAAGTAACAGAATTTTCTGAAGGATGGGCACAGAGAATCTTTCGTGAAAAAGACAAAAATTTACGTGAAACGATCTCATATGTTATATTTTGTGAGACAAAACTTGTGTGAGACGATCTCACACGTCGTATTTTGTGAGACATATCTTTTATTTGGATCATCCATGAAAAATATTACTTTTTATTCTAAAAATTTTACTTTTTATTATAAATATCGGTAAGATTAACCCGTTTCACGGATAAATGAGACCGTCTCACAAGAGACTTACTCCATAGAAAAACAATACCTCACTTACTAAAAGGGCTGGAAAAGAGAACACAATACATGTCTTTCTATCTGGATGAGATTGATCTAGACAACAATACCCACATACGATGGTTGATAACACAGAAATACATATATAAATCCCAAACGATCTAAAATTATCATCCATCGTTGCTTCAATTGTGCGAAAACAACATAAATATTGAAAGAGAAGCTTATGAAGTTGAAGGTTTCAAAGTTTTAAGGAGTAGCAGGTCTTTTTTTTATACAAGGTGGAGAAGGAGTTTTATGTGGCAGGACAAGTTAGCCTGCCATGCTAGCCAGTTTTGAGTCATGCTAGATGGGTTGGACCGTCATTTTGATGGGTCTGAGAAAATGCAACCTCACCCATCTATTTTATGTGGTGGGGCAGACTAGTCCGACTGATCTCAACCTTTCTGTCAACTCTATATTTCAGTGAGAAAATACAATGATCCAGCCAATCAATCATAGGCCACTTTGAGTCCAACCTTCACTTAAGTTTTGAATATTTCAAGAACTTCAAATCCAATCCCGTAGTGCATCGCCTAATCTCCACTGCCATGCAAGCAAATCGATACCAATCACCCGATCAAGTAAAATGAATTCTAAATTTTTACATAGAAGAAAATAAATATAGTCTCCAGTGGATATTATACATGTTGCTGTGTGCTAGTCTGTTTTGTTAAAAAAATAAACAGAAATGATTTATGTTTTGTTAAAAAATAAACAGAAATGATTTATACCACATCAAAGACTTGGCTTCTTGTTTGAACGCTATAATCTTTCCTTCACCACAGTTCTTGTAAGTGTTTCGCTGTTCCACACGAGGGCCAACGTCTCCATATGCACGGGAATTCTTTGAGCCTCCAAGTTGTGAAGATCTAAAGTGCATCTTTTAAGCTTGCATCTTGCGATTTTAACAATACCGAGGAAATATCTGTCGTGAAACTGAATCATGCACGTGTAAGACATGATAGCTTGCAAAAGGTGGCAGGCTTCAATTATGAGTGGGAAAATGGGCTGGGGAGGGGATATGAGAAATTGATGATCCAGTCCAACTTACACTTGGAAGGTCATAATCGCCATCGGTAGCATCACATATGTCAAGTGATATTTTACGAAGCATTGGCAACTGCAGTCGTAATAGAGGCACAATTTTGGTACGCATTGAGACTGTTCAATGTCTACTAAGCAACAATCACCAGAATAGCTATGCGTACCTTGGAAGCAGCATCAATTATGAAGTTTCTAGGAATTCCAGGGCCCTATAGTTTCGATGAACATCAGAGATTGTTTAAAACAAGCAAATAAGCTTGTGAGGCTGAATTGAAGGATATCGCAATTGCCCATATATTAAGAATCAAAAACATCATGCCTAATGTGAACAAAACTCACAGATGGGCTCCCTGCTAAAACATGCAACACAATTACACAGTGGGTACTTGTTTTATGGCTATTTTTAATTTTGAATCAAACACTAATTACTGAGTGACTCATCTAAGAAATACACCACCAGGGACCTTTATATCATTGTAGAACAAACAATCTCATCCTTGAAAAAGGCGCCCCACATTGTCTTTTGCAGTTGTGTACGAATCTAAATGCAAAATAGTAATCGGAAAATTATAGTGGGTTAAATAAGTTTGGCACAAAAGAGAAATCAACAATTAAATGGTGGCAGGAGGCCTAATCTTCAAGCCAATAGGGACTGAAAATGCGTGATTGTTTTGCTCCCTACGTGGAATCCCAACACAAGTTGAAATATCAACTTGGTATGTTATCAATAGAATCTCTTGCAACTCAGGTGATGCAAATACCAAATTGAGACTGGATATCATATTTCGATTTTTAAAAAATAAGATATTCCCGTGACATGTACCATCTTAATATCATGCATCAAAACAGAATAATGCTGGCAATACATTATTTGAGAAAAACCCTAGCAAACTGCAAAAGAAAGGATTGGCAGCGCTCACAGTGTGACGTAGCACAAGATCTTCAAGAGCACAACAGTTGAAAAGGGGTTTGATACCATCGGCTGTAATTTCTCCACATTCCTGAAAGCAGTGGACATGACAAAGTGCCAATGATGTGAAAATAACTAAAGCAGCCTACTATGCAAAAGAACTACAAAGATCTGCCCACACATAGTAATGAAAGGAACCCAGAGAATGTTGGCAACACACCTCAAGATGTAGAGATGTCAACCCGGGCCAACTTCTTGAAATAATATTTTGTGATTCTGGGAAAGATAAGGCAAAGCAAGGAACAAACTTTCATTTTATTATGTGGCAATGAATATAACTTTTTGCTTCTGAGCCACCTCTCACACAATAATAAGCAAATAGAGTAAGAAAAAAAACTCAAAGAAAATTTTGCATTTACAAACATTGAGCTAATCCATGCTTATTAAGATTTTTAGACAAGACATTCACCTGAATTAAGCAATGTGCATCCTTTCAATGAAAGAGTATTTAAATTTGTACAATTATCAGCCATAATCATCAAATCTTCATTGGTCATCCATGGTGTTACTCTTTCAAGTTTCAACTTCATTAAATTTGGCATCTTGAATCTGAAGCTTAATGAGGATATGCCACCAAAACAATAGCACAAAGACAAGGATCTCAAGTGCGGAAGTGTTTTTATAAGTTTGGTTATTGCAGAATCTGATATCACCTATGAACAAGAAGTAAGAATATATTTAATGGAAATTACTGGCTTGTAGAAGTTATAACAATGAAAAGAAACAGGATTCGAAAAAATAGATGTATGGACTAATGGTAAGCGCAAAAATACAATGGCTTTTATAACAGAATTCGAATATTGCAGCAATACAGAAGGATAAAAGTCGCGCAACGATTTCTACTGATGGCCACTTTACTAAAAGTTGTTTTTGGCTCTCAAGAAAAGAAGAATTATAAGAGAAGTTAGACTTCATATAGCTACTATAAAAGCCTTTCCACCCCATCAAATCATTCAATAAATCTTTTGTGAGTCAACTGTCAATTGGGATACAAAATAAGACATTTGAAGACAAACTCAACTTCTAAGCTCTATATTTACTCCTAAGTTATCACAACTACAACTGATATAAGTTAATGAGATGACCTTCAAAAACGAGATCTCAAGACCACATATATAATTTATAAGTATCAAAGGAAGTCTGCAGCCCCAAAATTCAAGAAAGAAACAAGAAAAAACACAAAAGTAAGACGGCACCCATGTCAATGTTGCGTGCATGGTTGGATAGTTTAAAAGAAAATGAGACACGACTCTTTCTGGTTGGACCGTGTGGTGCAAATTTGGTCAACAAAAAGAAAGAACTTTAAAAGAAGACAAAGCATGAATAGGTTATGAGAAAAGATGGTGACTGAAAAGAAAGATGTAGCAGCAATGGATGAAGGTTGAACTTTGCTGAGAAGGAATTTAACATGTTGTGCTCTTTCAAGCAAGGAAAAGAACGGAGGAACAATATTTTTTGTTATAAAAAGACAGCAAGCAAGAGAACCGAAGAGAAGGAGAAAAGACGGCTATTTTCAGGGGAAAAAAACAGAAGGTCCCGAGAAATTCAAGGTGGAAGGAAACGGGGAAGAAAACAAAGGGAAAAGCAATAGGTCAACGACGGAACAAATTCAGATTTGTTTCTTGTTCCTAATTCCTACTCATCTTATATTTGAGTTGAAATTGTTTTCTAAGGTTGCAGATCCAATTTATTCATATTATAAACTAATTATTTTATCAAGATTATATGATCCTTTGTTTTAAATCTATGATTTAATTGTTATTTGATTGAATTCCTGAAATTTCAGAGTGCATGTTTGGTGCAGCGGAAGAAGTGTTTCTAACGGAACCATTAAACTCAGCTCAACTGAGAGAACAATATAAAACTGGAATATTATTAACGTTGAATTTTATGTTTGAATACAAGTAATAGACTCATATACAGTACTAATTCTAATTCTAGACCAAGTAGGATATCAATAATTCTAATATAACTAAAATACTAGTCCCAATGCCCTTGAAATACCAACAATTCTAAGGTACTTAAAATACTAATAAAACTTCTAAAAGAGATTTAATTGTTACGAATTAATATTTAATCTGATATAGTTTGAGAGACTATATCAAATAAATCAAGAAACCCGTCACCACAGAAAAAATGAAAATTCAATAGAAAATAATAAAAGAATTATAAGAGATTACAATAAGTGAACCGAAATATTGATAATAATTACCCATCGACTTTGCCCTTGCGATCTACAGTTGTTTAGTTTAGAATTTGAGTTATTTTTATTTTATTTAAATTATTAAATCCAATATCATATATTAAATATAGTTTAAATAACTTTATTTGGCACTTGCTAGTTAGTCTGGTAGAACGACAACCCTTTTCTCCATCAAGTTTTTATTTAGTTAGTCCACTAGAACGACAACCCTTTTTGTCCATCACTACATAAAAACTTGACACCATATGTCTGCAGTTAATTCGTGCTATTTAGTCAAACTTGTGAATTTGTAATTAAAAAATTTTCAATTACCTGAAAATAAAGAACCACCATCTCAAGCAATGGACAGGTGGCGGGTATGAGCTTCAAGCCTTCAAGACCCAAGGATGCACCTAAACCAATAGTTAGAGTTCGTAAAGTCCTGATTGCTGGTTTTAGGGCTCCAAATGACAGAAACGAAAATCCCCATCCAAGTTCAATCTCCTCCAATTGGCAGGACTTGCCAAGGTCTGAGAACAACTCCTTTGGAGTAAATGATGACATACACAATTTTGTCTCTTCGGTTCCAATTTGCTCTTGTACAAGTTGTGTGCAGCCTCTTGTTTTCAAAAATTTTAGATCAAGATTTCGGCAAATAACATGAGACAAAGCATTGCAAGAAACCTGGAATAGTTAAAGCACAAAGTTAAAGATTAGATGGGGATGCTCTTGAGTTCAACTCAAGTTTTATATTAAAAAGTGGATAGTTAATAAAGTACATATTGCAGATAATTTTAGTTAGTTGTTTTACTTAGAGAAGCTTTAGAGAAGTCATTTAGTTTCTGTTTGACAAGTCGAAGCTAATCAAGGAAATTAACAAATGCAAAGTGTCTTATTCGTCCAAATTCCTAAAACAACTACCACAACTCATCTAAATCCCATGAAACAATATGAGTGGCGAAAAGAGATTTATCATATAAGAGAAAAGAGTAATGCTACTTTATGACATCCTTCACACCTTGGTTTCTGAAACATCAAGCATCTGCAAGGAGGATCCCTGAAACCTGTAAAGGGCATCATCGACAAGTTGAATTTCCCTGAGGCAGAGACTTCTTAAATGACCTGCTCCAAACATAAGCTCGGATAGAATCGTTCCATCTATCCCTGGCAAAAAGATTGAATAAAGGAGAACTGTTGAGGAAATTTATGCCGTGCTTTCATGTATAAACATATTTGTACCAATGTCTCTTCCAGAGTTCAACAATGTGTAAGATGAAATGGAGGATTTCTTTCTCTATGTTGACTGTGGTGTTAGTCTCTTGATACCAGAGTTGATAAAAACATTTAATATCTAAATTGTTATGCTTATGAAGTTTAACTTCTCATCAAACTAAACATTTAGAACTAACCAGGTAAAGGATAATTCATCCTCGAGTTGCATTGTCATTTCTTGAAATCTCTCCTGATTTTGTGTTATGCCATGCAAATGGGTGAAGAGCAATAGCAAATTCATAGAATAAGACACTTTATTTGGACACGACTTTATAGAAGAATATCATCCCACATTGCTATGTAACATATGCGAGGGAGAAAGAATAGTATCACTTATCCAGTGAATGTTAAAGTGATTAGGACGAAGAGTTGAAATGTAAACCATCACATACCATTACAGCCACCAATGTGTAGAGTTTGAAGCTTACGAGGCATCGACTGAGAATATTTTTCACTTTGTTGAGTTTTACTGGAGATACTGGAGCAAAGAGCTAGAGCGGAGTTATTCCCAAAAGAAGTATCACAAGCCACCATAGAATGTAGCTTTTTGCATTTCAGAATCATCACTGACAAACCACAATCCGTAACAGATGTGCACCCTCTCATGTTAACAATATTCAAGGATTCACAGACTTCTGATATGTTATAGAGATCAGAATCTGCTCAAACAATGAAATGATAATTCAACAATTAAAGGTTTGCCAAGTAAAAGTTATTTACACCTAGAAAATCAAGCAAAAATAAATTGTTAAACTGGTGAACCATTTTCTTATATCACTATAAATTTTTAATAAATAATTTTTCTTTTCTTAGGCTTGAAATGATGGATACAGTTGTTTAGTATTTTCAAAGAAAAATTTAGTCGAAACTAGTAACTTAGAATGGTCTCATTTAGAAATACCACACTATTTTTACAAATAACTCAATAAATTTGTAATTACTGTGTGCTATTCAAATATGGTAATTCAGACCCTACATCCAGATTCTGTTACCAGAATTTCTAGCCAATACAGGCAATAAACAGATACCCATTCAATGGACTTTTTAAAGCACTTCTTTTACTATTTAAATTTATTGAGTAAATTTAATAATGTCTCTGGGATAGATGGAGAGAGAGAAACTTACCATTTATGTCCGTTCGACCGTCCAAAGTGAGTTTAGTTATATTTGACAGAAATGGCCAGGACAAGAAAGACAATGAGGCAGCAGAATGATAATCATATCCGTCTAACGGCATTGATTTTTGTGGTGTTGGAATCTGTGAGGAAGACACAATAGATACTCGGGCAGGTATAACAGGACTAATGTCCAGAGTTAGGTCAATACTGGTGAGTAGAGGGAATTTTCGCAGGAAATGACACAACTTTGGGGTCTTGAAGTTCAAAAAATAAGCTGCCTTCAATGTTCTTAAAGATGGAAATGACTTGCAAAAATATTCAAAGGCCGATCCAAGAGTAAGTGATGGACAGTTTGAAATGTCCACTTCTTGCACCGCCTCAAAACTCAACATCTGTTCCGTTGCCTGTGAAATCAGAGAACCGTCCAAACCAACATTTGCAAAATTCATGGGAGACTTCTCAATGATTTTTCTGAACATCGAATCTGCACTGCCAGAAGGAAGAATGGAAAGCAGGAATAATCCCGGTGTAATCTGTGGGCAACCAGAAAGATCCACTTTCTGTAGAATTGCATGGGAAAAGTAAGTATTTAATAATTGCAGCAGACTATACACATAAAGCACAATTTAAGAGGAATTAACATTGAGATTGACTCTTGGCAAGATAATCTTCCAATAAACATAATAATTGACAGACCAGCTATCGAGAGGTTTTAAAGAGATTCTTGACATACACAAACAAAATGCACAAAATAATCCATGACGCTCGCATGTCAAAACCAATGAGTGAACCAACAGTCTCGGTTTGAACTATTATATGGATATATGAGAAAAAAGAAAGATGGATATTCTTTCAGCAAGTTGATCTTTGCAACCACACAGTCTGGCCTATCAACAACTCTAATTTTAATAACTTATCTTATAATAAAAAAGGTCATAGTTCTTACAGTCATGATTACACTGACAGCTCTATATCACTTAAAAGAAATTGACAACTAAAACCAAATCACTGAGAAAAATATCGAGACTAACTCAAATTTTGATAACTTAATAGGAAAAAATTAAGGAATCAAGACTACAAAATGCTGAGTACACAAGAACAAAGCAAAATGTAAAAAAACCTGTGTAAATTTTGTCAGACGAACTTTAAAGTGACTCCAGTCACCTTGTTTGAATATTTCTTTCAACCTTGTATTTGTTAGAGTAGGTGCCCGTCGAGCCAAGTGTTGGCCGAGTGTTCACAATGAAACTCTATGTATAAGCAGTCTTTATTTTAATAATATTTGAAATTATTACTTTGGCAAATCTTTATCTGTATACCCATGCTAGCTGCATAGATAAAGCCCTTGAATATACAAATAGTAGAAAGAATATGAGATGCTCATATGATGAGTATCATGAAACTCATATTTGTAATACTGTATATTCTAAACGGTTCCTAGTCGATTCAGCCGCCACTAAGAAGGATATAGGCCGCTCGAGTTAGAGACTAGTATCTGCGATGTGAGTACCATGTTTCATTGGTAGGGGACATTGTGATGTCCGAACATGCAGATAGGTGCTCCTTGTAGAGTGCACTGAACAACCCTCCATAAAAGGACTTTCCAAGTGGTTCTCACTTATCGAGTGGAAAAGTCCTGGTTTATGGTTGTACAGAATTAGTCCTTATGACCCGGGACAACATTGAGACTCTATGTGCTAGAATTACACTTTGACTTGTTTACCGACTCTCATGGGGTCATCAGGTGGCAAGGTTGGGTGTTCTGTCGAAACACATAGGAGTCGATGCATTGTAGTCGGGGATTCACCGCTTACCTTCGGGTATGGATATCCTATGTGTTATCATGTGTATGTAGGTTAAAATCTCTGGCCAGAGTATGGTTGTAATTATGAAAGGTGTTTCATAGATTGCACCATCGATGCAACTACAACATGACACATAGTATCGATTCATTGACAACTCTCGATAAACCAATGGTTGTCGAATCGATCGGGATATATGAGTTGAAGGGACCGTACTGTACGCTAACCATAATTGAATGGTTCTTGCAGGCACTATCATTTGATACCTAGGGAATCATGTAAGCGATGCTGCTAGGCGTTTAACATGATTGGTTGGGTACTATCAGACTTGAGTTCTGACGTTCTTATTATCAAGGTGTTGATAAATAAGAATGGAGCAATTGGGGTATGCTCGTATAAGGACATGTTTAGTCCGAATCACATGGAGATGTGAACCCACGGCTAGTTGTATCAATGAACCATTGAGGGCCACACAAGTACTAGCTTTGTAAATCCCGATGAGAAGTAAAATAGTTCAATGTGTTGAACGGCTTATAAAGGAGTTTATAAGCGTAAGGAAAATTAGAAGTATGACTTCTATAAAGGAGAAAATAGTTCAAAGTGTTGAACGGCTTATAAATGTGTTTATAAGTGTAAAGAAAAATAGAAGTTTGACTTCTATGAGAGAAATATAAATTTTAATTTATGGAAGTGTTCCTAGATTAAAATTTGGCCAAGTGACTAATGTTTTTTGAAAATTGTGATTTTCATAAACATTATTATGGACTAAATTAAATTAATTCAAGTGTTGAATTAATTAGACACTAGTGGACCTAGTAGAGTCCAAATAATTAAATTAATTCAAGTGTTGGATTAATTAAATAATATTGAGTCTTGTAGAGCTCAATTAAAATAATTATTTAAACTAGTGGGACTTGAGTAAATTCAAGTAATGTTTAAATAGTCTCAAATGTGTTTGAGATATTTAAATTTAGTCCAAAGTTTTTAATTTGATTAAAAACTATATAGTATGCATGCATGGGAGGTGAAGGGTTGGAGATTACTTTTGAATAAAATAATGGCATGGCATGCTACTTTTCACTTTTGCTTTTTGCAACACCAAGACATGCAATTAAAAAAAAAAAATCATTCTCCCTTCCCTCCACTAAGCAATGGCCGAAACTTCCATCTATTTTCTCTCCAATTTTTCTCCAATTTTGTGTTCTTCAATTTGTTGAAGTAAACACACTTCTCTTTGAAAAATCCTCACATTTTTCTAGTGCAAATTGTGAGGGGATCTACCTAGTTGGTGGTGGGCCTAATTTGAAGGAAAGTTTCAAGGATTTGGAGGAGAGCTTGTAGATTCATCTTCCATTCAAGAGCTTTGTTGCTAGTCAACAAAGTTGGAGCCACAATCAACTTTTTAAAGTTGATAGGTAAATACTTTCTTACACCCTATGTATGACATTTTGTGTGTTATTGTATTTGTTGCACAAGATTTAGGGGTGGCCGAAATTTCCTCCTCAAAATTTCGAATTTTTGCTTCCGTTGCGGCTTCCGGCCACCGTAACCGGTCCGCTTTCAAGTGGTATCCGAGCTAAGGTTACGGATTTTGTGTAATATTTACGTAATATTATGTTGAGATCGATTTCTAACCGCTTGAGAAATTTTTTGGTGCATGTATGGTGAAGGCCGAAATTTTTTGAAAACAAAACAAAAAAAAAAAAAAAATGTTTTTCGGGCAGCCCGAGGGGCTGCCCGATAATTTCGGGCAGCATAGGGCAGCCCGAGGGGCTGCCCGAAATGTTCAGTTTTTAAAATAAAAAAAAAAAAATTTATTTTTGTTGTTGCCGGAATCCGGCGACGGAGCTCCGACGACGGCGATGACGGCTAGGGTTTTCCAAAAGTGTTTTGGAATATCAAAGTGTCATGGGCCTTGAGTTGTTGGGCCATTGGATGGCTAACATGTTTGTGAATTTTAAATGGGCCAAAAATGTTTTTGGTGAAAAATGAGTTTTTGGGCCCTTAAGTTTAAAATTACAAAAGTTGCAAATATTTTCTCATGAAATAAATATTTTAAGTTGGACTTTAAATATTTATAGTAAATGGTGATTTACAAGAAATTCGGTTATAAATAAATTAATTGGAAAGTAGACAAAGGTGTTTGTATACTTTGTTAATTTAGTTTATAATCGTGGCGGTTAGTGATTGGATCAAGATATATAATATTGGATCAATTAATTATTGTGATAATTAATTGATGGTGTATGATATGTGATATTATGCATGAAGGATGATCAAAAGCCCAAGCCCAATTTGCTAGGTGTATGCTAGGATATTTTGTGTTGAATGATTGTAATAATTATCAATTTATAAAGTGGGCTTGGTTTATGGCCCGTTCCCACCCCATGAGATGTATCCCTATGTGCCATGGATATTTATTTGTAAATATTAGAATAGGGGAAGATCAAGATTGGAAGATGGTGGCCTTGGTGATTATGAAGATCGAAGACATGTAATATTGGATGCTAATGTAATAGTATAGTTGCATTGCATCCCGTGCATTTACCCTAGGATTGGACCTAGGCCCGTGTTTGGCTCACACGGGCCATTAGTACTTGGGGCGATTGATCATCCTTGTACTGTTTTCTATTTATAATATATGCATGATATGTTATAAATAATGAGTATGTGCGTTATTATTATTATAATAACAAAGTTGCATGAATCCGGCAAACATACGATCAAACATGGCGAGCTTTTAAAATAAAATTAATGATGAGACCTTTCAAAATTAAAAACCCTCATTTTGAATAAGATTCAAAATAAATATCAAGCCCGAAAAGGGGAATTATAAATCTGTTTATAATTTCCTTGTCTTCCATCGACAATGGGTGCATGATGAACGCTACCCGTACTCGGGGCTCGGCTCATATTATTGGGGGAGCCTCGAGTGCCGGAAAGCTGTGACATCCATTGACATGGTGATGTGAACTACGTGGAACTCCCATGATTTCGGCTCATATTATTGAGGGAACTCATGGCGACCGTCCATTAAGGTTCAACATCGATGGGTAAGGCTTGACACGTGAAGATGAACGACGTCATATTATTGGGTCCTAATCAAACGTGAGACAAAAGTTTACGTTAAGGGTTGCATTGTGATGCAATTGGAAACTACCTTTTAGGAATTGTGATTGGCTGATATTATTCGGGATCATAATTCGCTAATTGGACCTTACGTACCTACTGAGGAAAGGAGTTTCCCGTTTTCACTAGAGGGTAGTGAAAGATGTCAAAACAGTGGGAGTAAATATTTATAAAGTTAAAGTCCATACTTTATATCTTACCAAATATTTTAAATAGTCATCAACATTTATCTGTTTTACTTTTCAGTACAAATTTTGACAATGTCTTCGATGCGCAATTCGATATCTATAATACTCGACAAACACATATTAACTGGACCTAATTACCTCACTTGGCTAAGAAATTTGAAAATAGTCTTAAATTCGGAAAGGGTAACATATACACTAACTCAGTCGCCCCCTGTTGAGGCTCCGACTGACTGCAATCCTGAGGAATTGCAGGCTTACAAGGAATGGTGTGACCATGACTTGATAGCCAGGTGTTATATGCTGACTTCTATGAACGATGAGCTACAGAGGCGTTTTGAGGGTGCAAATAGTGCTGCTGACATTCATTTGCATCTCAAAGAGCTCTTTGGAGAGCAAACGCGTCCTCTTAGGCATGCTACCGTCAAGGAGATGATCACTTTGCGCATGCGAGATGGGGCCTCGGTCCATGAGCATGGCTTAAAGGTGATCGGGCTCGTGGACAAGCTCGTTGGCATGGATTTGATCTTGCCTTCGGAGTTGACCACGGACGTGTTGCTGTTATCGCTGCCTAGCTCATTTGATCCTTTTGTGGTGAACTTCAACATGAACAAGATGGAACCGACCCTTGAGGAGTTGGTAAACATGCTTGTTACCTTTGAGTCCACTATCAAGAAAGAGAAGTCGGTTCTTTATGTGGGTTCTTCATCTGGTACGAAGATTGATCCACATGGGAAGGGAAAGAAGAGTTCTTTCCAACGTCCTGAGAAGAACGTGCCCTTGTTGAGGCAATCTCCGAATCCCGTTGTGGCAGCCAGACCAGTTAAGGCTGACAAGACTGGTGATGTTTGTCATCACTGCAAGAAGCCTGGACATTGGAAGCGAAATTGCAAGGAATATCTGGCCCAGAAGTGTTCTGGAAACGGTATGTTCTAAATTTAAGTAAACATTTCAATTAACTCTACTTCTTGGGTATTTGATACCGGTTGTGACTCACATCTCTGTAATGGGTTACAGGTGATGGGAAGAAGTAGGAAGCCTAAGGAAGGTGTGACCTTCTTGAGGATGGGCAATGGAGCAAGAGTTGCTGCCAAGGCTATTAAGGATGTTTACTTATTGTTGAACAATGACTTTAAGTTAATTTTAAGAGATGTTTTGTTTGTACCTGTTTGATGTAATACATTGTTTCCATTTCTATTGTGATAAAAATGGATATTCTTGTTTATTTAGCAAAGGTGTTTGCAACATTTACAAGAATGAATGTTTAATTGGTACTTGAGAACTTGAAAACGATCTCTATAACTTAAAAGTAAAAGATATTCTACTAAATGTCCATTCAAAGGCAGATACCATATGAGATATGGATGGGTAAGCCTCCCAAATATTCTTATCTTAGAATATGGGGAGCCCTGCTTATGTGAAGGAGGTAGTGGGAGATAAATTGGATTGTTGATCCATTTTATGTTATTTTGTGGGATATCCAAGGAATTAAGTTGGATATCATTTCTATCATCCCCAAGAAACAAAAGTGTTTGTTTCTAGGAATGCAACCTTTTTGGAGAAGGATTTTCTATTGGATAGATAAGGGAGATGATAGAACTCGAAGAGGTTCGAGAGAAACCCACAATTGAAGAACCCACACCCGAAGAGCCAAGTGAGGAGATACAAGCTCCTAAAAGATTCGAGAAAGTCTCGAGACCACCTATGAGGTATGGTCAGCTCCTTGAAGAGGGCCATGATGAGCCAAACCATGGATGTGATCCAAGGACCTTCAAGGAAGCGTTATCTGATGCCGATTCATCCAAATGGCTTGAAGCTATGGAATCTGAGTTGAATTCCATACATACGAACCAAGTGTGGGATCTTATAGATCCACCTGAGGGAACGGTTCCCATAGGGACTTGGGGCGGATGGGAAGGTATTGACTTTCAAGGCGCGATTGGTGGCAAAAGGATATACTCAAATACAAGGAGTTGACTTTGAGGAAACCTTTTCCCAGTCGAAGTCCATAAGGATTTTGCTAGCCATAGCTGCATGGTATGACTATGAGATATGGCAGATGGATGTTAAGACAGTCTTTCTTAATGGGGATTTTAAGAAAGTGATTTACATGTCTCAACCTGAAGGGTTTACATCTATCGGAAGTGAGCATATGGTATGTAAACTTCAGAGATCTATTTATGATCTAAAGCAGGCATCAAGGAGTTGGAACCTTAGATTCGATAGTACAATCAAAGAGTTTGATTTACTAAGAATCATGAGGGACCCTGTGTGTATAAGAAGGTCAGTGGGAGTGTTGTGACATTCCTGGTGTTATATGTTGATGACATTCTACTCATTGGGAATGATGTAGGAATGTTGCAATCAGCTAAGATATGGTTAGCGAGTAAGTTCTCGATGCAGGACTTGGGTGAAGCATCTTTTGTATTGGGATACATATCTATAGAGATAGATCGAAAAGATGGCTTGGTCTCACCCAGTCCACATACATGATACCATCGTGAAGCGGTTCTCGATGGATGCGTCCTTGAGAGGACATCTACCAATGTGTCATGGCGTGTCCCTATCCAAGTCTGTCTCCTAAGACTGATGCAGAGATAGTGACGATGACACGCATTCCGTATGCTTCGGCAATTGGTAACATCATGTATGGGATGATATCTACACGTCCTGACGTGGCGTTTTCACTATGTGTAGTGAAAAGATATCAATCGAACCCCGGTCTTCCACAACTAGAAAGCTGTGAAAGACATCCTCAAGTTGTTGAGAAGGACCAATAAGTTGTTCTTGGTCTATGGGGGTAGAGAACTGAAATTGGAAGGCTATACCGACTCTAGCTTCCAAAGCGATATCGATAACTCGAAGTCAACCTCTAGTTTCGTATTCATGCTCAACGGTGCTGCTGTCTCTTGGAAGAGTTCCAAGCAAGACAATATTACGGATTCCAGCACAGAGGCCGAATACATTGCTGCATCAGATGCAGCAAGGGAGGCTGTTTGGATAAGGAATTTCGTCTAAGAGTTGGACGTCATTCCTAATGGAGTTGCTCCTGTCCCGGTGTTGTGTGACAACACGGGAGCTATAGCTCAAGCAAAGGAGCCTAGGTCTCATCAGAAATCCAAACTCGTATTGAGAAAGTACCACATCCTCGGAGAGATTGTGGAAAGAAGAGTAGTGTCTATTGACAAAGTCGGCTCCGCAGATTATGTTGTTGATTCACTAACTAAGCCTTTACCTGGACCATTATTCGACAAGCATCGCGAATCAATGGGTTTTAAGCATATGGGTAGTTGGCTCTAGTGCAAGTGGGAGATTGTTAGAGTAGGTGCCCGTCGAGCCAAGTGTTGGCCGAGTGTTCACAATGAAACTCTATGTATAAGCAGTCTTTATTTTAATAATATTTGAAATTATTACTTTGGCAAATCTTTATCTGTATACCCATGCTAGCTGCATAGATAAAGCCCTTGAATATACAAATAGTAGAAAGAATATGAGATGCTCATATGATGAGTATCATGAAACTCATATTTGTAATACTGTATATTCTAAACGGTTCCTAGTCGATTCAGCCGCCACTAAGAAGGATATAGGCCGCTCGAGTTAGAGACTAGTATCTGCGATGTGAGTACCATGTTTCATTGGTAGGGGACATTGTGATGTCCGAACATGCAGATAGGTGCTCCTTGTAGAGTGCACTGAACAACCCTCCATAAAAGGACTTTCCAAGTGGTTCTCACTTATCGAGTGGAAAAGTCCTGGTTTATGGTTGTACAGAATTAGTCCTTATGACCCGGGACAACATTGAGACTCTATGTGCTAGAATTACACTTTGACTTGTTTACCGACTCTCATGGGGTCATCAGGTGGCAAGGTTGGGTGTTCTGTCGAAACACATAGGAGTCGATGCATTGTAGTCGGGGATTCACCGCTTACCTTCGGGTATGGATATCCTATGTGTTATCATGTGTATGTAGGTTGAAATCTCTGGCCAGAGTATGGTTGTAATTATGAAAGGTGTTTCATAGATTGCACCATCGATGCAACTACAACATGACACATAGTATCGATTCATTGACAACTCTCGATAAACCAATGGTTGTCGAATCGATCGGGATATATGAGTTGAAGGGACCGTACTGTACGCTAACCATAATTGAATGGTTCTTGCAGGCACTATCATTTGATACCTAGGGAATCATGTAAGCGATGCTGCTAGGCGTTTAACATGATTGGTTGGGTACTATCAGACTTGAGTTCTGACGTTCTTATTATCAAGGTGTTGATAAATAAGAATGGAGCAATTGGGGTATGCTCGTATAAGGACATGTTTAGTCCGAATCACATGGAGATGTGAACCCACGGCTAGTTGTATCAATGAACCATTGAGGGCCACACAAGTACTAGCTTTGTAAATCCCGATGAGAAGTAAAATAGTTCAATGTGTTGAACGGCTTATAAAGGAGTTTATAAGCGTAAGGAAAATTAGAAGTATGACTTCTATAAAGGAGAAAATAGTTCAAAGTGTTGAACGGCTTATAAATGTGTTTATAAGTGTAAAGAAAAATAGAAGTTTGACTTCTATGAGAGAAATATAAATTTTAATTTATGGAAGTGTTCCTAGATTAAAATTTGGCCAAGTGACTAATGTTTTTTGAAAATTGTGATTTTCATAAACATTATTATGGACTAAATTAAATTAATTCAAGTGTTGAATTAATTAGACACTAGTGGACCTAGTAGAGTCCAAATAATTAAATTAATTCAAGTGTTGGATTAATTAAATAATATTGAGTCTTGTAGAGCTCAATTAAAATAATTATTTAAACTAGTGGGACTTGAGTAAATTCAAGTAATGTTTAAATAGTCTCAAATGTGTTTGAGATATTTAAATTTAGTCCAAAGTTTTTAATTTGATTAAAAACTATATAGTATGCATGCATGGGAGGTGAAGGGTTGGAGATTACTTTTGAATAAAATAATGGCATGGCATGCTACTTTTCACTTTTGCTTTTTGCAACACCAAGACATGCAATTAAAAAAAAAAAATCATTCTCCCTTCCCTCCACTAAGCAATGGCCGAAACTTCCATCTATTTTCTCTCCAATTTTTCTCCAATTTTGTGTTCTTCAATTTGTTGAAGTAAACACACTTCTCTTTGAAAAATCCTCACATTTTTCTAGTGCAAATTGTGAGGGGATCTACCTAGTTGGTGGTGGGCCTAATTTGAAGGAAAGTTTCAAGGATTTGGAGGAGAGCTTGTAGATTCATCTTCCATTCAAGAGCTTTGTTGCTAGTCAACAAAGTTGGAGCCACAATCAACTTTTTAAAGTTGATAGGTAAATACTTTCTTACACCCTATGTATGACATTTTGTGTGTTATTGTATTTGTTGCACAAGATTTAGGGGTGGCCGAAATTTCCTCCTCAAAATTTCGAATTTTTGCTTCCGTTGCGGCTTCCGGCCACCGTAACCGGTCCGCTTTCAGTATTAGGATGTCTCACAAGACTAAGGATAGTGCCAGTTGCTTCATCAGCAAACATTGAAAATAATTGGTACCCCCGCTTCCCTAGAACAAAAAATTAGTGATAAATTGACAGGCTGGTAACACAACAGATCATTCATTGTTGCACGGATAAATGAAAGAGGTTTCAGAATATACAAGAAGGCATACCTGCGGCAAACCACAACGGTAGAAGATTTATTCGTATCTGTTAAGGACAAATACAAATATTTACAATTCCATTTAAGTGTTTTCAATAAATATTCTTGAAACTCTAAGTTCAGTACTCTTCATTTTGCTAGTTGTTCCACCAAATCCTGAACCTTCTACGGTAACTGTAATGACCATGAGCTATCCCGATCTTGAGCCTTTCCCTCACGGGCTTTCCAGATGCGTCATTACTAACAGAACTCTCCATCCTTGGCAGTGGAATCCATGCCTCCCCAGGTTTCGATCCCAAGAGCTCCAGGCTAAGTACTTGGATCCTTGAAACCTGGTACCTTGGAATAGAACCCTATACCATATAAAATAAAGCCCTTTAACTTAACCCTTGCTTGCTCTTTCTGCCTTGGAGAACCGCTTGATTGAGGAGAATGCCATCACCTTACAACTAAGAGATGGGTAAAGCCATTTTGTGAAGAAAGAGGGCAACACTACCACGGAGTCTCTCGCCGCATTAGTAGCCCCATAGATAAAGGAAGTTGCTGAAGTCCCTATAATAGTTTTTAGGGGACCCGGTTACCTACTTCTGCCGGCACTAAAGGGGAGAGAGTCCTTAGAGTAGTTCCAACGCCCGTGGGTTGGTTTGGCCTCTCCTCTGTCTTTTGGTATCAGGTTTCAAGGATCCAAGAACTTAGCCTGGAGGTCTTGGGATCGAAACCTGGGGAGGCATGGACTCCACTGCCAAGGGTGGAGAGTTCTGTGAGTAATTACGCATGTGGAAAGCCTGTGAGGGAAAGACCCAAGATCGGGATATCCCATGGTCATTACAGTAACATTTTCTATAAAAAAATGTATAATCTATAGGGGGAACTCATGGTTTTACAAGCCAATATTGTACCAAGCATACTGAACTTCGGATTCGTTTATTTTTATTTTTGAAAAATTAATGGTTTTTAAATGACATCGTTCCAAACAATTTGTTCTTGTATTGACATATTAATCTTATTGCAGTAAAATATAGTGCGAACTGTATATTATATAATTTAAAAATATTATCAAGCAGCTCGTGCTTCGCTTTAGGCCCCACACTTGCACAAAAAAAAAAATTTCACGCACAACACGAGGTTAAAAATCATTATCTACATCTCACAACCATATGAGCACACCCATCAAGTTAAAAATCATATAGCCTTAACAAGAGATAAAAATCTATTCATACCACGTCAAAGTCTACATTGTTACTCCAGCCCTCTGGTTTCGCAGTCTTTGCGGTGAGCCAAACTTGAATCGCATCAAAAAGGTGCTTCTCACTGTGAAAAACAGTCAAGAATGAAAAACAAACCAGAAATTCCAGAATATTAGTATTTAAAACAATAACAGCATCCCACCTGTCTAGAGTCAAATCAGAATGCTTGATACATGAGTACAGTAGTTCGTGAGGAATATCAGCGAAAGAGTTAAATGATGATGCCCACATCTGCAGAAAAAAAAGATCAAATGTGGATTGACAATATACGGACGGTAAACTTATTGACAACCATGACTAATAAACCTTACAATGAGTTTAGCTGATATTGAAATTACTATAAATGTTTAAGTTGATATATTACAAAAGAAAAAGTAACCCTTCTTATACAAAAGCATCGATACACCAAAACTCAGAGAAAACTAACTGTGTCAACTGCAAAACACTTACAAAGTTCCTTGCCAGATAGCTCGTACAAAGCTGAAGGATAGAATCATTTGCTGCAACATATTCCACTTCCATCTATAAGATTTAATTCCATATCACTAATGTAAATAAATTAAGGCCAATTGTTATTCAGAATATAAATATTTATTTAAACCGAAAGAAAAACCGTACCATGCTCCAAACCATACTTCCAGATATGAATCAAGCCATCTAGATAAAGTTGCGGCGTTTGAAATCCTTTGTATGAAGTTACTTCATTCAACCAAACTTGACATTTCAAGAGAAGTGTCTCAACCCCAAAAAATAAAGCCGCCTGAGAGCATAAAAAATTAATTTCAAACATTATGACACAACACATTTTAAGATAACAGTCCATCACGGACTAAAATATTTCCACTAGCCAATCACTAGGGACTCCGAAGTCAACTGCTAGTTGAAGAAGGGGTTGGAAATTCATAGTCACCGATAGTTAAGTCAACTCGAGAGCTTTAAAAATTATATTTTAAAAATCATTTGCGTGAACATGAAAGATTAATCTCTAAAAGCTGTAATCCGAGACAATGATAAATCAATTTGCTACGGAAAACAAGAAACATAAACCATAACCTCAAGTAATAGAGCAAGTATTAGGCACGATCAAGCAAGCATGTCAACTTTGTAAACAATCCAATCATATTATAGCTAGAAAACATACCAGTCTGCTTCATTGAGATAAATAAAATTTAACTGGCATCTCAACATGAATGTTGTAATCCTCAGAAATTATCAAACCCAACAACACACACGGGTGAAAGATAAGGGAGTAAGATATGATGCTTCCACGGCATGTTGTCGCATCATACTATCTAGTACGTGTAGGGATGACGCAGTAGGAGATAAACAAAGAAGAGTAAGGAAATTACCAAGGAAGCTTGAGGATTATGTAATTCAGTTGAAGTAGAAAGCATGTGGAGAAATATCCAGTTAGTTGGTTGTACACATTCGTTACGAGCAGTTAGTTTAGTTTTCATTCATTGTATAAAAGGAAAACAACACCTAAGAATTGTATGGAACTTCATTCTTGAATATACAGCAATTGAATTCTTCCATTCCCAATTCTTCAACTCTCAATCTTTTCTCGTATCACCATCCATAAATCAACTTAAAAGAACAGAAATCACCTCATTCAGAGTTACAAAATTATCCGAAGTAACATCCAGATGACATCCAAATATAAACCTCAAAACACTCAAAATCGACTCCGGATTCCAATGTAGTGCTACATAATCCAGCCGAGACTCACTGAAACAAAAAGATACAGCTGAATAACAAGAGAAGCTTCAGTGAATACAAAATATAGTCGTTCAGTAAATCAAATACCAAAATCTTCCAAGTAGGAGCCCCCGAAAATACGAAGATTCTTCAATTAGCCTGTTAATTTAATGACACCCCACAAATCATATTAAAAAATATATGAAAATACAAACAGCCATCTGAATAAAAATCAAATTTATATCACTGACCTGCTGCGATTGACTCGAATTTTAACTACAGCGTGAGTCAGAATTGAAGGCAAGTCCCAATTATTGATATCCGCCGTCGAAATTACGATCCCGTCCAGACTCTCAGACGGGTTCAGTTCGGTGCAAACAAGAGTTAAGGCGCCAATCGCATCACTGTCGCCTTCCTGGGGCGCCATTTCTTTGGCTCGAAGCTGGCAGTACGTTTGTCTTTCGTTTTTCATTGCTTGAAATGAGATTTTTATGTAAATAAAATATATTTTTATGAAAAATAAAATAATATTAGAGTATTTTTTTATTAAAATATAATATTTAAGTTTATATTTTGTATTATTTTATTTCTTTTAAAAAATTACATATATATATATTTTAATATAAAATTAAGATTATTTTACGGTGATTGGAAAAAAAAAATTTGATGTATTTGGTAATAAAAAGATCTCAAATATAATAATATGTTAGTCAGAAGACAAAAACTTATGTGAGACGGTCTCATATGTCGTATTTTGTGAGAAAGATATCTTATTTGGATCATCCGTGAAAAAGTATTACTTTTTATGCTAAAAGTATTATTTTTTATTGTGAATATCGGTAAGGTTGACCCGTCTCACAGATAAAGATTAATAGGATTGTCTCAAAAAAAACATACTCTCATTAGAAATATAGATCTAGTCGAGAAATATAGATCTAGTCGAATAATTTTATAATTTATATAAAAAAAAATTGTTTGTTCTTGATCCTGTCATCAGCAAAATTGACTTGAAAGTTATAACCATGTGTATATTATAATGCTTAAAAATTGAGTGATTCACGTAGTTTAATATAATATTCTAAAAAGAGTGACAAAAAGGTCAAAATCAAAGCTCAAGTTTTATAAGTTTATCAAGTTTAATATGAAATTAAACGTAAAAAATGTTTTTGGTATTTTCTATAGTTTTAATTATATAAATAAATAAATTAATAAACTAAATAACACACAAATACAAAATTACTTTTTATGCTAAAAGTATTATTTTTTATTGTGAATATCGGTAAGGTTGACCCGTCTCACAGATAAAGATTAATGGGACAGTCTCAAAAAAAACATACTCTCATTAGAAATATAGATCTAGTCGAGAAATATAGATCTAGTCGAATAATTTTATAATTTATATAAAAAAAAATAGTTTGTTCTTGATCCTGTCATCAGCAAAATTGACTTGAAAGTTATAACCATGTGTATATTATAATGCTTAAAAATTGAGTGATTCACGTAGTTTAATATAATATTCTAAAAAGAGTGACAAAACGTCAAAATCAAAGCTCAAGTTTTATAAGTTTATCAAGTTTAATATGAAATTAAACGTAAAAAATGTTTTTGGTATTTTCTATAGTTTTAATTATATAAATAAATAAATTAATAAACTAAATAACACACAAATACAAAATTTAATAATAAATTTATAAATTTTATATTTTTTTCCTGTCAAGAGCAACCATCAGAGAATATTTTGTTGTCGTTATGATTTTTTGTTCAAATATTTTATTTTGAAATTAAAATTTAACTTTTATCAAAAAAAGAAGTTAACTTAAAATATATATATATATAAAAAGTGATATAAAAAAAAGTGAAAGATCAACTTAAATTTTATCTAAGAGCTCATAGTACATAATTGTGTTTAATAACGTATGTATTTTCGCATTTGATATAACCAATTTTATGTGAAATCGAATTTTTTTTTTTTTAACATCTTGCGCTTAATTGTATGGCAAAAACTTATGTGAGACAGTCTCACGAGTATTATTTGTGAGACGGATCTCTTATTTGGGTCAACCATAAAAGAGTATTATTTTTTATGCTAAGACTACTATTTTTTATTGTGAATATGAATATTGTTGACCTGTCTCATAGATTATGATCCGTGAGACGGTCTCACATGAGACTCACTCTAATCGTATTTAATCAATACTTTTTAACCATTTTGAAAACAATCATCCTTGTTTTCATCACCTAATCTAAGGAAATGGAAAACTCGAACTTGAATGTATAAGAGAAACCAATGGTGAGATCGAGACAGAGAACTATGACGATTTAGTTTACCTTCTATATCTAAATAACAAAACAAATAATTGTGTTTAATTAAAATTTTGTTATTTTAATTGATAATTTTGTTTTTCATTAGAAGTATTGACATGAATTTTATTTTTTTACACTATCTTTGCTTGTATTGTAGAATTTTCTCCTTTTTATTTAAAAATAATATCGCTGGAAGTTCAAGAATATAAAGAGTAATCACTGCGTGATTTTTATATAAAAATTTAATTCATTGTAAACAATACTAGTGACTAGTCCCAATTGTTTTCTTGTGTTTAATTCTTTAAAAAATTGTCAAGCTTTTCTTGATATTTGAAGATGTGTGGCCACGTGGGTGACGTGGATATTAGAAAAAAAATAAATATTAAAATTGGTTTTTAATTTTGTTTGACATATAAAAAAGAAATGTGAGACCGACTCAAACTGTGTAAAATATACTCGAGGAAAATGAGATATATTCGGTCAATATTTGTAAAATATACCCTAGGAAAGTGAGATATATTCGGTGTGATATCTCCTTACATCTAAAAAATTAAAGATCTAAAATGAGTTAATAATGAGTTACAATAGACTTCTATAGTAACTTAGGTTAATCATTTCCGTAAAGCGAGGACGATACGAAATAGTTGCTATAGGAGCATTTTATGCAGTCACGCGGGTGCGGGCCTGGGGCATGACAGAATATCCATGCGGGGAAAAGTGCTACGTGCATGAGAGTCACCTCTTGAACATGCAGGACAAAGTACTACATGACGAGAGCCACCTCTTGAACATGTAAGAGTCTCTCTAGGTTCTCGGCGCTGGTGGATCGAGTGGTCAGGCAGCGACGAAGACGTCGCGTTCTGAAGGAAGGGTGGTTGTGATATATACATCTTGTCCCCATCTTAAAAATTATAGTTTTAAAATGAGTTTATAATGAGCTACAATAGATTTCTATAGCAACTTGGGTTAATCATTTTCGTAAAATGAAGACTATACGAAGTAGTTGCTATAAAAACCCATTATGCAGTCAATTATTATTGTCACATTATTAGGAAAGTTTAAGAAGACTTCATCACCTAAATCGAAGAGTGGAAAAGTATTTTGTTTAATTGTTTTTGTTGAGTTAGCCAACAAAGAATGATACCAAAGCATTTATTTGGGTATCAAAAAAGAAAAAAAAAAAAAAAAAGGGACAAAACGAAGAAATATTAATTTAGAGTCAGATTGGAGATATTAATACATATTTTAGTAGTAAGCAACGAGATAATAAAGAGAATTCGGTACGTTGGCATGCGGAGAAGAAGAGAACCAAAACAACAATAGTATTAACTTGATTCATCTATAAATTATAATGCTAATTAAAAAGCAATTCAAGATCCCATTGTGATCGAATAAAATTAATTAAAAATACAATATTGATATTATTAAAGAATGGTCCACAAAAGAAAAGGAACAAACAGAATTTGTTCGTTTGAATATTGACGATCCAGAAAATTGGGAAAAAATTTGAGGATTTATTTATTAAAAGGGGTCCAAATATAAACGATTATATCGTGTTTCCCAAAGATAATATATGTGACATTTTGATATATTACATTACAATTACAAGCGGTTGCCACCAAATGAAGAGAAAATCGATAGAAAGAAATAATTTGAGTCGGTGTCTTAAAAAAATGAAGGGGTGAGGACCACATCGATTGCGTAAGTAGTTGGATGGAACTGGAAAAAATAAGACAATAGATAAAAATGTGCAAATAAAAAAAACATTGGAGACAAATGTTAAAGATGATCGTTGATGTTGTGCGTAGACTTGCGAAAAATAATTTGGCGTTTCGAGGAATTGTGAGAAACTTTATGTTGTGAATAATGATAATTTTTTGTAGATGATTGAAATGATTGTCGAGTTTAGTCATATAATACTAGAACGCATTTGAAATGTTTTAGCATGCGAGCTTCATTATACATATCTTGAACCTTAAATTCAAAAATGAGTTGATACAAATGTTAGCAAATGAAGTGAAAGTTTCGATCATTGCGAAATTTAGAAAAAAAAACGAAATATTATTCAATTATATTATATGTACTCCAGATGCGAGTCACGGAAAACAAATATATGTTGTAACATGTTGTGTGGATAATTCAACAAACTATTATTTGGAATATTATTTGGAAAAGAGAACAATGTATAGATGTGTTGTATTACTCAATGTACAGATAATTGACATATGTATCGTGTTTTTTAGAATATTATTTGGAAGTAAACACGACGAACTATGGTAAAAAAAATATTTAAATTACATGATTACAATTGCAAATTTACTGTTAACAAAACAAAAAAATAAAGAAAAAACTTACAAGTTATAAAACTAAAAAAACAAATTCACCCTTAACATGACAAAAATGAAAAAAAAAAATTTAAATTACAGAATGACAAATGTAATTTTCCCAGATTTATTTATGGAATTGACGATATTTAAATACAGTTTACCAATAGAAGCAAAAAGAGCGATTGATATATTAAATTATCTGAATAAAATGGACGGATGTTATACAAGAAGTACTCGAACTCCAGCAATGTCACATTAAATGCAAATTTCAACATATATCTAGATTAAATCTAAACACTAAGGCATAGTTTGGTATACATGATAGGATAAACATGTGATATATAATATAAGGATAAGTTAAGGATAAATAAGATATAATATATTATATTTAATGTTTGGTATGATTTTAATAAGAGTGATTAGATTTATATATTAGATTGTAATGACAAAATTAACCTTATCATAATAAATTTTATAATTTCAAAGTTGTTGCTTGAGTTCATATTTTTTATCTGTTCATGTGTCGATAGTACTTGCATGATTTATTTATTTTTACCTAATTTTATATATTATATAATATGATAATTGAGCCCTTGATTTTTTGAGTCAAGTCAAATATCAATTTTTAAGGTTAATCGAGTGATAATAATAATTTTATTGAAATTTATAAAAATTATTTATATAATTATCTCGAATTCATTTATGTAATTATCATATTATATAATATATAAAAATAAATAAAATATTTATTTGATTTTAATTTCTACCTATTAACATAGATTTATAAAAAAATCATTTATAAATTGAGGGTAATTAAGTCATTTGTAGTGTATTTTATCGTTAAACTAAAATTATCACACCTTCTATTAGGGATATTTTATCCTTCTAAAAAATTATTTATCAAGGACCCATGATATTATAATGAGCTTTTTAAAAAGGTACCAAACATGGAATAAAGAGGATTATTTATCAATCCCTCTCTTATCCCATGTACCAAAGTATGCCTAAAAGGACAATTTACAAAGGTGAAAAGAACACAAGCCATTCAAATGTCGGATCACCTTACGCATGCCCCATAATTTCCCATTAAATGCTATTTGGTAAATAGGTTAAATTATTTATTGCTCACATTTTCAACAAATGCATGCACTGACTGGCACGGTATAATGTTTTGAAAGGTTCCTTGATTTGTTTTTCCTTACAGGAGGACGAGTTTTTATCTATTTTGCTTTTGTTTTTTAATGGGAGGATGATCGAAAACGTGGAACAATAGAAATGTGACCTGTGTTACAGGTAATTTGAATAGTGGTACCATTATCATCGGATATATCTTTTGATATTTATATCGATTGTTCGATGTTTACTTTTGTAAAATTTATATAAATTTTATTTGGTTTTTTAAATGTTCAGAAATACGGCCACAAAAAAGTAAGCCATCTTTTGTTTCCAGATTCTGAAATAAAAATGAAAAACCTAATGAGTTGTGGTTTGGTTCTAGTCCTTATGAAAGTAAGAAATCAAAATCAAAATCAAAATCTGTAATCAAAACCGTAATTTTCCTCCTTCGAGTTTAAGGGGAAAAACAATAAATAATAACGATAAATAAAAATTTTGGTCTACTGACTTTACGTATTTTTAGGTTATGGTTCATTAAGTTTTCAAATTTTGATTTTAATAAACTATTTATTTTAATTTCAATTCTTTCGTTAGAGGGATGACATAACGTCAAATTTTTTTGAATTGTCTGATGAGCCAGGGCTCTGACCGCGTGCCTGTTGAAGAATGAGCTTGCGACTCATAGCAGTGGCTTGGTTAAGGGAACCCACCGGAGCCGTAGCGAAAACGAGTCTTCATAGGGCAATTGTCACTGTTTATGGACCCGAACCTGGGTGATCTATCCATGACCAGGATGAAGCTTGGGTGAAACTAAGTGGAGGTCCGAACCGACTGATGTTGAAGAATCAACGGATGAGTTGTGGTTAGGGGTGAAATGCCACTCGAACCCAGAGCTAGCTGGTTTTCCCCTCTGATGTTATGTAGGCAATTGGATTAAAATGGCAAAAATTAGAAGTTAGTATACCCAATTTAAAATCGAAAACTTATTTGATGAAAATTCGAAATTTAATAAGTTAGTCGACGAAAAAGTTTAATCTCTTCCTTCTTATGATAAAGATTTTGCTTATGGCCAAAATTTAATTTCATTGTCAGAATCAAATAGATATTCAAACGTAATTAATTTTGGAAACATGATGGCCCTACTCTAGCTTTCCTCCATCTTTGGCGCTTGCTTAATGTGTCATTTTATATTATAATTTTAATTAGTTTTTCAATAATATAGTCAAGAGGAGCAATTGCGTTCACTCAAAATTCATATCGTGTACATACATTTTCCATGAAACTAAAAATAAATAAGTAATTGTGTTATCATGATAATACATATATATCGTGTACATTCACAAAATATTTAATGAAAAAAAATAAGTTAAATCTATAATCGGTTATCGGAACTGAAAATCAAGATTTTGTTTCATTTGGTTATTTATAATTCGATATATATTTTTCAGCTTGTACTTTCATCAATAACTAAACAAATCGCAGTGGAACACCTCTATAATTGTCTGTATCAAAAGCATATATAAGAACATTATTATATAATCTTGGATATATATATAAAAGATATAATATAATTAGTTATACATCAAATTTTGACTATTTTTTTTCAAACGCACCGAGCTTGAAATTTCAAGCTACCATAGAGTCTCTGCTTCAATGGTGCATTTAAGAGTGAATATCTACTTAAGGTAATATATCATTTCCCAGTGATACCTCATGAACGAGTCTATTAAGATTGGTTTGTCACGGACCCATATATTATTCTATAAATATCAGGTTTGAGTGTTCAGTTCATATATTCACTTTATATTATTTTCAGCAACACTCTTAGCTGCTCCTCCTAGATCCTCAGTATCTGATTTGAGTGTCGGATGGACTATGCCTATGCCGAGAAATTCTCCGGCCCCCTCCTAACGATTTTCTCCGTGATTTCAGACTCATGGTAAATTTGAACCCCGTGTCTGAACTAGTGTGACCTGTTGAAATCGGACATTAAATTTCAATGAGTCATCCTGCTGAAATCGAACATTAAATTTCAGTGAGTCATCCTGCATCGACCATTCAAGCATTGGCAACATATGTAAAAAATCTGGAAATCCACAAAATTTTCAAACAGGCAAGAAATCCAATCATATCCATGGAACTCATTAATAGATACCCTATGTCCCACCTGAATTATTATACCGATCAGGCAAAAATAATAAAAGAATAAAATATAAAGGAGGAGGAAGGTTTTTGTAACAGCATTGCTCAGAAGTCATAGACGTCCTTGAATTCTGAGACCCCACAAATTTGGTCCTTCTCCTTTACCACGAAGCAGTGACCAGAACAAGATGGGTAAATATTACATAAAGTGTGGGGTTTTATCTGAAAATCTTAGCTTTCAAGGATCAGACTTATGCCTAGTGGGGGCGTTGCTTTCATTCGTATTGCTAACCCGAATTCGATTGATTATTGCCTGAAAAGTTCGTGGTACTCTTTTTCTGGTATTCAATATCGTATATGGAATTTTTCTCGTAAATCTACGTCTCTCTTAACTTTACGTTTTATGGATGTTATCGATATTTTTGTCAGGGGTACAAAAAAAAAATCATTGTCTCTGTGGCTGCAACAGCGAGAGCTTCTGAGAAAATTTGATCCCGAGTGGAAAACTTGATTATTTCAGTAAATAAAATATACTTGTGCAAAAGTTTTGCTCGGATTGCGAAGCCAAATAGGGCAAGTTGTCAAATGAAAGATTTTGCGACCACAACGGTAGATTTGACGAAAACATACTATTTTTTACTAAAAAAATATGAGGCAATGAGAACAAATCATCATTTCACCATGATGATGCAAACGTGTTTCAAACAATTTCCATCGTCCAGGCATCTGAATAAGCAATTTTTTTTTTGCTTTTAGAAATTTAGAATTCAATTGCTATTTCAATTCCTTATTTCTTATATATGATACTTACTATTTGTGGATAATAAGCTTTTCATTTTTGAAAATATTTTCTACATTTAGTATTTCTTTTACTTTTGTCTTATAAATATGGAAGAAAGTTTTGATCAATAAAACAATTTAGTTTATATATGAGTTCAGTTCGGACATTACTCTCATGATCGATCTGACGACCACCATTGTCCCAATATTTTTTATGTTAGATCAATATGAAACTCTAATTTAGTGTCATTGTAAATTTAATTTTCATTATGGAACCCTAATTAAATCCACAGACAAATTAATGACTGAATGTGAGAGAGTGTGGATCACTTAAAAATCTTTCTATACTTGGACGTACACTTGTACCCGCCATTATTTATAGCTAACTGCGTACTCCTCCATCGCTCACTCCCCCAATCCCATCTCCCACCAATTATACTGTCTACCTTCTGCTTTCAAAATCTTCAAGAAAATCAGCCATATTTTCTTGAATTCTAACCACAATCCCATGGCTCCACAGTTCCTCCTGCCCTTTATTTTTTTCTTCACTCTCCCTTTCGCCAATGCCGGAAATTGGCCGCCTTCTCCCGGCTTTTCCCCGAGTTCCAGGTTCAGGTCCATGAGTTTCTATAAAGGATACAGGAATTTATGGGGCCCCTCCCATCAAAGTGTGGACAGCAATGGCGTCACTATTTGGCTAGACAAAAACTCAGGTCCATTCGAATTTTATTTTTAACGATGGTGATTTTTGTTATGGAAAATGCTGTAAAGATTGATCGTCCTAAATGTTAATATACTTTCCTTGAAAATAAAAAAAAATATTTGCCTTTGCTACACCGGAAACATTCGTTTCTATGCAGAATCTATGTTTTTTTTCTAAAATATATGTTCTTTTGGTGGGACAGGAAGTGGGTTCAAGTCATTGAAACCATTCCGATCGGGGTACTTCGGAGCCTCCATTAAGCTCCAGCCTGGTTACACTGCTGGAGTTATTACTGCTTTCTATGTAAGAAAGTTTCAAATTCTTTAATCATTAATGTGAAGTTCTCGATCCGTCGCAGATAATTGATCTTTTTCTTATATAAAAATTATAGAATATTTTATAACTTCAATTATTTTCACACACACACAATTACCGACACAAAAATAGTCCGCCTTCTGATTAGTCAAAAATATGTAGTACAATAACTCGACTTATTTTACACTTTTAAGTTTTTGACGACATATCATATCGACAATATCTAATGTCATGTTGTTATTTTAGTTATATAAAAAAAAATAAAGTACAAAAGAAGTCGAGTTATTATCCTAAGACCTAATTTTAAACTAATTAAAAGACCAAAAACTCAATTATTTAAGCCAATTTCCTATATTTCCATTTTAATTATATATTAATAAGATAATAATTGTTACATGGTTTATTCTATAGCTTTCCAACAATGAAGCTCATCCAGGGTATCACGATGAGGTGGATATCGAGTTTCTTGGGACAACCTTTGGAAAGCCTTACACATTGCAGACAAATGTGTACGTTAGAGGAAGTGGGGATGGAAGAATTATTGGAAGAGAGATGAAATTTCATTTATGGTTTGATCCCACACAAGATTTTCACCATTATGCCATATTATGGAGTCCTAGAGAGATCATGTAAGTTGCTACTTCAATCTCTTTTTATATTATATATACTAGTGCTTTTGCAAGCATAAGCCGCATGCGTTGTGTGCGTGTATAATCGATTCTTTTATATATAGATAATTTTGTTTAAAAAAATATATTTGAAACCGAAAGAAAACTAATGGGAATTGAGAGAAAAAGAAATGTCGGCAGCAGTTGAGAAAACAGAGGAATAAGATGGTGGGGATGTGCAAATTACTGGGACTGTGAGATAGGGTAAATTTGGGCAAAAAAATTGTTGTGTCACTGTCATGATTTTCATAATTACAACATACTAGTACATAAAAAGTTTTGCGTGACAATCTAATAAGTCAATTTTGTCTTACATATATCTTATTTTGGTTATCCATGAAAAATATTATTTTTATGCAAAAAATATTATTTATTGTTATAAATATAGACAATATTGACGCATCTCACAGATAAAGATTCACGAGATCGTCTCACAAAATCTTACGATAATAATATATATATATATTCAGACTTTGATTTCTGGCCAATTATAGTTGTTATATATTTAGACTTCGATAGTGGCTGAAGGCTCAAGATTCCATCAACACAAGCAAAGTTACGTCTCAACATGAATTTATCTATCGCACTATTTTTTTACACTTGAATTATCATTATTTTGTATCGAGACTACATCATAAATGCATACTGAAAGTTCACACAATCACGAGATTCTCGCAACAATGTTAATTGAAAAAACCAAATTAATGATAAAAATTCATATTCATATATAAAAAAAGACGCATCTTTGTGTGAATAATAATAATAATAATTACGAGATGTTTTAATTAGTTTCTTAGTACTTTGCATTGTTTCCTTGTCTTTTCAGATTCTTTGTGGACGATGTTCCGGTTAGAAGGTATCCAAGAAAAAGTGTCGCAACATTCCCCCTTAGACCAATGTGGGTATATGGATCCATATGGGACGCGTCGTCGTGGGCGACCGAGGACGGGAAATACAAGGCCGACTATAACTACCAACCTTTCGTCGGGAAGTTCACTGATTTCAAGTCAAGTGGTTGCACCGCCTTTGCGCCATCCTGGTGCCACCCTGTGTCGGCCTCACCGTTCCCCTCCGGCGGCCTAACTCGCCAGCAGTCTAGCGCTATGCAATGGGTGCAAAGTCGGTATTTGATGTATGACTATTGCAAGGACAATAAAAGGGACCATTCCCTGACACCGGAGTGCTGGAATTAAAAAAATTGTTTTAAATTCAAGGGCAAAACAGACTATTATTATTATTATTATTATTATTATTATTATTATTATTATTATTATTATCATCTTTTAGTCTTAATTTGCTTTAAATTATATATATATTTTATAAAAAATAATCATTTTTTGGGTTTCTTGAGATGGATCCCATATTGCCAACAAAAAAGATGCAAGATAAGTAAGTGGGGTAACATCCAAATACCCAAAAAATAATAAAGATAAGTCGTTGGAGTTTTTTTTGTCATGTTTCCACGTTGTATATTAGTATACAAGAGTGAGAGATGATCCATAATGAGAGAGAGATCATTGATACTGTATGTATTTAATTTGATAGAGTGCACTTTCTTGTCAGTTTCTTAATAAATAAAGCAAAATGTTTTTTTTTTGGGTTAGATTTAATAGATAGATATGTTACAAGTTTTATTTCATTAAATAATTAATATACTTACTTTAATATTTTAAATTTCGAAGGATGTAATACACAATTTCATGTGATATACCAAAAATTCCATTATTACAATAATTATTCTAAAGATTGTATATAATTCACAAAAATATTCAAATTAATTATGAACAGTTTTATAAAAGTTTTTACTCTGTTATATATTGATTAATTTAAGTCCACAAAATATTACAATAAATGACGACTGATGTGGGGACCCGGACGCTAATCATTTTCTTAATCGTCATTGGGACTAATTAATCAATTATAAAACAGGGTCTAAAATTTTTTTCTTTTTAAAGTGCGGAACGTAGTGAAATCAAACTAATATACATATCAGTATAAAATACAATACAAGTCCTGTACTGCATACATTCAACTAAACTAAGGTTTAACAACTAATGTCAAGTGTTCCAACCCTATTATACATCATACTCAAAGTCCGGAATCTCCACTCTAATCACGATCTTTCTTCATCTTCTCAACCCTGTACCTGTCCCACCTGTTGTCATGTACACATACAGACAAGACAACAGCCGGATAACTCCGGTGAGAATATAATCCCAGTATAAATCAACGAAACATGCAATCATATAAACAAATATAAAGCATGTAATCAGGTAACAGATATATGTAACAAAGTCTGAAACATAATCAATATCAAACTGTCGACAATACTCGTAGATCTACAGTTCAGACTAGACTCAATCCTAGTCTAGGGATCCCGGTTTCCAGATGTGGTATTCCTATATCGAATTCCGTAAAGGATGGAACCATAATCTCTATTACTCGATATAACCAGTGCCCCGGTATTCCTATATCGAATTCCGTAATAGAAGAATTCCAACCCCTTTACTCGATATAACCAAATATGGTGTTCCTATATCGAATTCCGTAATAAATTCCATTACTCGATATAACCATACATCCAGTGTCCTGACCTAACCGTCATGGACTGTAGCTCTATCGCTAGCATCCTATCTTGTGACATCGTGCAATGTGCCGTGGCGATACCACCACTATCCGTCACAGTGTGTCACAAGACAATTCGACCAATACCTGTTGTCTAAATATCAAGAGAACAAGTATATTAATCAAATCAATGCAATATATCCATGCAATAAAGTAAAGTATGTGATTTAGGGAAACCCAAGTCTAAACCGACTCAAGTCCATCTCCCAATACCACATTGACTTATACCTTCCGTTTCTTCGGGTTTTGAAGCTACGATCTCAAGTCCGAATCTTCTTCACCAATTCTGAACAAGCACAATTCGAACTTCACATTATCAATATCAAACTCAACTCAAGACATGAAATTGATTAACTTCATTTTATATCAAATTCGGCGACATAACTACGCAATTTCGGTATCTCGATAACTCAGACAACAATCTACTAACATCAACCACTCAATATCCACAACAATACCAATCCAAAACAATAATTCAGCACTATATAATTTCGGCCCACATGCTGAATTTTTCAACAATTGCATACGACATCCGATAACCAATCCGTTTACGGCGTTATGATCTCTAGCTACTCAAGAATACATATCCATAATAAAATCACAATTCCTCCAACATCTAGATTTCGAAACATGCTGGAATTCAATGAAACTTACATCCTCCAGTAGCTCTTGATGAGAGGAGCGCGAAACTATGCTCGGATCAAAAATCGGATGGCCGGATCTTGCAAAATCAATTTTTTTAAGATACAAGAAAGCTTGGAGGTGTCAACCATGGAGATTTCGGTTTTCATGGCTGAAAATTGTGACAAGGATGAAGGGTTACACGTTCTCAAGCTTGGCAAGACAAGTGTCCAACCAAAGTTTCCATATTTGCACTTTAGTCCCTCAACTTTCCAATATTTGCAATTTGGCCCCTATTCAATCTTTTCGATTCAATTTCAATCCTAAATAAGTTCAAACATCTTGGAATATAATTCAACACTCCATAATTCTCTAATTCAATAATCTCGGTTTAAAATAATATCATTTCTATAATCTCGGACCTTACAATTCTCCCCCTCTAAGATATGATTTCGTCCTCGAAATCACAGGTAATCAAGTCCGATATCAACACGAAATGTATACAAGAGGTAAATCAGAAAACTTATCTCAATGAATCAATTCTGAAATTCAATCTCATATCAGATTCTGTCTTTCAGATATTCTCATTGACCTACTGACAATCTTACTGTGTTTTCAACAACAGGATAATCTTCATTCTGAATTCTCTTACTTCTACTGATTCTGATTCCAATCTGGAATAAGAATTCACTAAGTACAAGGTCATAATACTTCTCCAATCCTTCTGACAGAATCAATCTCGTATTACTGGCTATACAACGTTCGTATAAACCAATCCACAGCTCATCACATATCAGGACCATCAGCTATTATCAAATCTGTTTATCTCAATCAAGGACATATACTGTCTTTAGCTTCAAATACCAATCGTCATCATCCGGCGTTGGTTTCTTAAATCTGTCCATTCTGAACTGTCTTAATAATTATTGTCATACAAGAATTCATACAGTGACAATAATTCATAACAACTAGTGCTAACATCCAGCACTAAAGCTGTATAGTGCTAATATCCAGCACAAAGATGTACCAAAATCTTCCAATATCTGGCTAGTACATTCTGAATGTCTGTCAATCTGTAAAACAATCTAAGAGAAAACTCCTGATATACTCTATTACAAGTACCAAATCAATCAAAAGTCACAATCTGATATAATCTACTGTGGCATTCTGATTTTTCTGACCACTTTTCTGACATCGATCTGTGTCAGTTGGTCATGTTTGTACGTTATCTGGTACAAACTAATAGCTATAGATTGAACAATCTGTCAATCATAATCATAGCATATCATATCTGGAAAGTATTGAAGTAATCTCATTATGAAATTCATCGAATTATACTCCCCATTTCTCGTCAGAACTATACAATTTCTGTAATAAATCTTCTGATTTCTATCTTTCTGTCTTTTCTGTTATCGATTCAGACATATCAATACAATTTCTGTCAACATTTCAATACAAATTCTGTCATAGCTGATCTAATCTGTCTATATCAACTCTATCTGTTCGAATACCATACATTCTCAATCATCAAACTGAACACTGAATTCATTACTGTAAGTTTCTGACAATATCTGTTCTTTCTGATCCGAACTATTTGATATACACAAATCAGTTAATAACATAAATTAAAGAGGAAATACTTACCTGATATTCGGCTCTGACTATCAATATCAAGATTTGCTGTACAATTCTGATACGTCTGACATCACAGAATAATCAATCTTATACAAAATACAAAATCACATATCTGTTACATTCTGATCACATTCTGAACTGCTGTAATTCTCGAATTTAACTCTGATTCGGTTGAAACTGTATATACTCCCTCAAGTTCACACTAATCTGTAGCATATACGGATTCAAAACACAGTAATATCAACTCAGACACGAAATATCAATATCCTATACAGATCTAGTGAGTTCAGTGAACTCATAAAACAAAGATTTCTGATAAATATCTTCATGTCATTCTGATCAACTGGTATATCTCATCTGCAAATAGAATATGCTCCCCAAAACAATATAAGATGTCTCAAATACTGATTTAGAGTAATCACAATACACAAGCAGATACAAAACAACAGTTGAATGAGGTAATTTGCCAAATCAGACAAAATACATTTCTGCCAATTCTGCACTTTCTGGTTTTTCTGATATCGGTTTCTTATCAATCCCTGATCGAAATCTCAACTGTATCAAGATCAATCGGTATACTAACTGCAGGTATCGCATATTCTGAATACAATCTGTTTCAAGCAGGATTCATATCTGAATAATTTATGTATACAATAATCCTTATTCTCAGAATAATCAATACAGTCTTCCGATAGTCGATTCGATCAATCAAATGCTGCAATTATATCAAAATCTCATAGATATAACAAGCATAGAATTATCAGAACATCTCTGAAGATACTGACACATGCCAAAGAAAAACACTAAATCAGATGTAACTCCTGGTCAGTACTCTTCTACTGATCTTTCAATTTATTCTGTATCATTCTGTACATACAATATTATTCTGTACTGAATTCTAAAACAATAATCAGTATCTGATCTGTATTCAATTCTGAAATCTATCTTTCTGATATAAAGCAAATCTAAAATCTTATCTAGGCAAACATCTGTCAACTCGTATATCACTGGCAAATCTGCCAATTTTAAGCTCGATTTCAGTACATCTACTGAGTACATAAGGATACCATCTGTTCCTTTCTGTGACAATCGAGTCATATACGAAAATATCAAAGGAATTCTAAATCTAGAATCCTTATTGCAAAATCTCTACTCATTAGCTATCTCTAATCTGAATCTTACCATGTCTGGAACAGATTCTACAATATTTCTGTCTTTCTGTACTTGATCATTATATCACCAATATCAGTAATGCAGTCAAATCAGACAATACAAGTACACCATACTCTGTCTCGATTCTCATTCTCATCTTACTGTAGTATACAATATATCACAGAAATCTCTGAGATCAATCTTTCTTTCCCCAGAAGGTACAAAGATTAATACTACAGCAATACAGACCCCACAGATAATGCATATCTCCATGCAACTCATTCCAGGATAATCTTAAGAAATGCATTAGTATATAGCAATACATATGCAACATAATCATAAAAGATCAGTACCTGTCACTATGTCATCAAGTGTGCCCTGTGTCTGTTCCTCAATCACATATCCAAATGGTCTAGCCCTCTAAGATCTTCGGGGACCTCTTTGTGGACAAACCTTAGAAAAAGGCCCTGGTTGTTTACAGATATTGCAACGACCAAGCACTCCTTGGCAATGTCCTGTGGGATGTCTTCCTCCGCAAGTTCTGCAGTACACTCCAGTGTAACTCGAACTAGAATCACTAGAACTAGAGGAACCACTCCCTAACTTCTTGAATGGCTTCTTTTGAGCTTTCAGAAGATCTTGCTTTCCACTCGTGTTGCCACGATCAACTCGAAGAGGGGATTGCTGTGTCTGGGGTTGCTTCACACACAACCTTGTTAATTGTCTAATCAAACTCGCCTCCGCTCTCTTCGCTCTACTCAAGACATCAGCAAAATGGTGAGGTCGCTGTATGTTCATCAATGCAACTATCTCCGAATTCAATCCTCTGATGAACTGATCCGCTACAGCTTCATCATTCCCAATTACATTCCGAGCAAAACGCAGTAGAGTAGAGAATTGAGCAACATATTCTTCAATATTAAGTTGACCTTGTCTCAAATTCTCAAACTCTGCTTTCTTGTCCTCTCGGTACGAAAATGAGAAAAATCTTCGATAAAATTCAGTTCTGAATATTTCCCACGAAATCACTGTACCTCTCTGTTCTAACAGTCTTTTAATGGTAATCCACCAACTCCTGGCAGTCTCTCGTAACTGGTGAAATATCAGTTTAATTCTCTGTTCATCTGAATAATCAAGTAAACCAAACAGTATTTCTATGTCATCAAATCAGTTCTCACACTCTTCAGACGTCTCCATACCACTCAGAATCGGCGACTGAAATAACTGAAACTCTTTCAACTACATTTCTATCTGAATTTTCTGATGCATCTATCTGTTCAGACGAAGTACTACCACTTTCTGGAATTCTCCGCGGAGGTATATCTGATTACCAAAACATTAGTAACCCAAATACAACAAATCTGTTGCAATCTTTCTCTGATCATCTTACTGCTGATCATGAATCAGATCTGATTCATACTCAATAATACATAGTACCAATTCAAATCATATACTCAGGTAACATGTATTTTAAAGCAGTAACACATAGTGTCATGCTAGCATACACAATATCAGTCAACATTATAATAAATCTCATGCTAGCAAACACATGCAAGGTAAGAAAACTCAATCTACCCCGCTCATTCTCTTCTATCTCAGTCTAAAGGATCTATCGCTCTGATACCACCTGTTGTGGGGACCCGGACGCTAATCATTTTCTTAATCGTCATTGGGACTAATTAATCAATTATAAAACAGGGTCTAAAATTTTTTTCTTTTTAAAGTGCGGAACGTAGTGAAATCAAACTAATATACATATCAGTATAAAATACAATACAAGTCCTGTACTGCATACATTCAACTAAACTAAGGTTTAACAACTAATGTCAAGTGTTCCAACCCTATTATACATCATACTCAAAGTCCGGAATCTCCACTCTAATCACGATCTTTCTTCATCTTCTCAACCCTGTACCTGTCCCACCTGTTGTCATGTACACATACAGACAAGACAACAGCCGGATAACTCCGGTGAGAATATAATCCCAGTATAAATCAACGAAACATGCAATCATATAAACAAATATAAAGCATGTAATCAGGTAACAGATATATGTAACAAAGTCTGAAACATAATCAATATCAAACTGTCGACAATACTCGTAGATCTACAGTTCAGACTAGACTCAATCCTAGTCTAGGGATCCCGGTTTCCAGATGTGGTATTCCTATATCGAATTCCGTAAAGGATGGAACCATAATCTCTATTACTCGATATAACCAGTGCCCCGGTATTCCTATATCGAATTCCGTAATAGAAGAATTCCAACCCCTTTACTCGATATAACCAAATATGGTGTTCCTATATCGAATTCCGTAATAAATTCCATTACTCGATATAACCATACATCCAGTGTCCTGACCTAACCGTCATGGACTGTAGCTCTATCGCTAGCATCCTATCTTGTGACATCGTGCAATGTGCCGTGGCGATACCACCACTATCCGTCACAGTGTGTCACAAGACAATTCGACCAATACCTGTTGTCTAAATATCAAGAGAACAAGTATATTAATCAAATCAATGCAATATATCCATGCAATAAAGTAAAGTATGTGATTTAGGGAAACCCAAGTCTAAACCGACTCAAGTCCATCTCCCAATACCACATTGACTTATACCTTCCGTTTCTTCGGGTTTTGAAGCTACGATCTCAAGTCCGAATCTTCTTCACCAATTCTGAACAAGCACAATTCGAACTTCACATTATCAATATCAAACTCAACTCAAGACATGAAATTGATTAACTTCATTTTATATCAAATTCGGCGACATAACTACGCAATTTCGGTATCTCGATAACTCAGACAACAATCTACTAACATCAACCACTCAATATCCACAACAATACCAATCCAAAACAATAATTCAGCACTATATAATTTCGGCCCACATGCTGAATTTTTCAACAATTGCATACGACATCCGATAACCAATCCGTTTACGGCGTTATGATCTCTAGCTACTCAAGAATACATATCCATAATAAAATCACAATTCCTCCAACATCTAGATTTCGAAACATGCTGGAATTCAATGAAACTTACATCCTCCAGTAGCTCTTGATGAGAGGAGCGCGAAACTATGCTCGGATCAAAAATCGGATGGCCGGATCTTGCAAAATCAATTTTTTTAAGATACAAGAAAGCTTGGAGGTGTCAACCATGGAGATTTCGGTTTTCATGGCTGAAAATTGTGACAAGGATGAAGGGTTACACGTTCTCAAGCTTGGCAAGACAAGTGTCCAACCAAAGTTTCCATATTTGCACTTTAGTCCCTCAACTTTCCAATATTTGCAATTTGGCCCCTATTCAATCTTTTCGATTCAATTTCAATCCTAAATAAGTTCAAACATCTTGGAATATAATTCAACACTCCATAATTCTCTAATTCAATAATCTCGGTTTAAAATAATATCATTTCTATAATCTCGGACCTTACAACTGACTACATGACTTCCTAGTATAATAAATAATACATGTAAATTGCATCAACACCATGGTAAAAATTAAAATAAACAAAACTTTTATGTTAATTTAACTTCATTTAAAATTTTGTATTTTTAAAAATAGGACATAAAATATCTTATAAATAGGGAAAATATGTTTTAAGTTTTTTAACACATGGATTAAATTTGCTTATTTTTTAAAATCCAGGAAATATTAGTTCGTTAATATTTTTAGGGAGTTTTATCCCGTGGATTCTGGTGCAATTAGTTCAATAATACCTGATCTTAAACCTCATCGTAAAGGCATGATTAAATCGGTTCTGATTTTATGTTATAATTAGTGTCAAGCCTGCTACTTATATATTTATTTTAATTTACACAAAAAAAAAAACGCTTGTCACACATGAAAGTATGTTGTTTTTGTTAAAATTTATGTTGGGGATGCGATAATTGTTTCTGATAGGTAGAATAATCGAAATATGACGTTTAAGTTGATGTACAAATTAAAAGAATTGAGTTACGTACATTATCACCACTAGTTATAAATATTTGTAATGCGACAAGCGTTGGTCCTACGATTGATATTAGAGCCGATGTCACAAGCTCGACTCACATGTATTGCAAGAAGTGCAATATTGGGAGAAGGATTGTTGAGGTGCAATAATTGTTTATATTAGGTAGTTCAATTGAGTCATTATGATTGTGCTTTTATATGGTTTAAAGAATTTGACTTGAATAGTTTCAACTAGCTATAGCTTTCAGTGAAGTGAAAATATCTGTTCCTACGATTGGTATGTAACCAAAGTAACGGAGGTGATTCCCATGGACTTCAACAAGTGAAATTATTGAGAGATGGATTTTTTGGGGTATAATAACTGTTCATGTTTAGTAGATCAATCAAAATGTCATGTTTGGACCGCTACACAATTTAAAATATTTAAGATGCACCGTTACTATTAACTATAGTTTTTGGTAAAGCGGAAGAAAGTGTTTGAACATGCAGTTAACTACTTAAATGAATTAATGTCATGTCAAATTTTTAATTATATTATTTCAAATTTAATATGAAATTTTAGTCAGACATGTATGAAATATTTTAAAGCGCATATATATGTTTTATCCCTTTTATTTTATCTCAATTACTCTATATTTTTCTCTATTTTGTATCATTTTCTCATGATATTAAACTATATTTTCATAACATTCATTCTGAATCGCTTGTGATTACTTTGTAAATTATTATCAATAACTAGTATCTCTTTTTTTTTTCCCAATGGAATATTTGTTATACTATTAGGCTGCGTTTGGTTTGGAGGATAAAATAAACTAATGATTAGTAAGTAAATGATAAAGAAAATGATTGTTGTAGGAATGTAATATATGGTGTTATGTTTGATATGATTTTTTAGTGTAGGATAATTTTGAATTTTTTGATGAAAGGACAAAATTGCCTTTTCTTTTTTTTTTTCTTCCACTCCGGGGGCGACGGCGGCGGCAAAGGTCCGGCGACGGCAGAGGTCCGGCGACGGCGACGTCCGGCGGTTGTCGGTGGCGGTCCGACGGACAACGGCGGACGGCCGGCGGCGGCGGCAGTCAGTGGTTGGTGGCGGTGGTCATGGCGGGAAGTAGTGGTGAGTTTGGATATAGAAGAAAGGTAAAATTGGAAAATAGGAAGGATTAAGAGTTGGATAAATAATTCTAGGGGGTGAGGAGGTATTATTTTAACCCACTTAATATAACCTAATCATTCATAGGAGGCATTGACTTGGTTAAATAATCACGCGAACCAAACAAGTGATAAGGTGGGTTAAAAAAAATAAACACACTATCCATACCAAACACTCCCTTATTGTCTTATATATTATATTAGATCATGTCATTTGCGATATTTTTTAATATACTAAACGATAAATTTTAGAAAACATATTTCATTTGGTGTTATAATTGAAATTTAAATGCAATAAATGAAGTAAATAATTTTTATTTAATATATTCGGACAATCTTCATATTTCATGTTAAAGAATGGAACTTGAACCTAACTCAACCCCAAAAGCTATCTCAAGGGGGACGATTGCCCAAGACCATATATACAACTCCCAAGTATTAAATACCACCGATATGAGACAACTAACACACTCCCTCACGCCCAGGAATGAACATTTGGAGCGTGGAGTTTACAAATGACTCAATTATGGGCAGAATGAGTGTCTCAACTATGGGCCCTCTCACGTCCAGGAATGAACATATGGAGCGTGGAGTTTACAAATGACCCAATTATGGGCAGAACAAGTGTCCCAACTATAGTAGAACCTGAGCGCTAATACCATGTTAAAGAATGGAACTTGGACCTAACTCAACCCCAAAAGCTAGCTCAAGAGGAGAGATTGCCCAAGACTATATATACAACTCCCAGATATTAAATACCACCGATATGGGACAACTAACATTCCACGAAGTCAAACTCATCTATCAAACTGTCTATTAAGAAAAACATTATTACAGTCCGTCTGCAGTGCATCTAAGTCAAATAAGCCATATAATTCACGTAGATCGCGTTGTTAGTGTAAAACAATGAAAAGCCAACATCGGCCATACTACCCGCAAAAACCGTCGGTAAACATGTTATTTTTGTAGTGCCCGTCCCTATAGACGGTGTGTTTGTATGTGGTTTTTTTTTTTAATAACATATATATACACATATTTAATATCAATTTCATATATATTTGTAGGTCCCGTACTGTATCGGAATTATTGAAAGGACAGAGTTCGGAAATAAACGAAAAGCAAAATGAATTAAAAAATATATATATAGTCCTACAAGATGCTACATGAAAAGACAGAAATTATGATTTAAAATAAAAAAAAAAAACAAACAAAAGAAAGAAATAAACGGATACGAAATCATTGGTTCATACAGTGGTAATCTCTTATTTGTTGAGAAGATTATCCAAAAAAAGATATTACAGTAAACTAGCTAGATCTTGCATTACAACATGCCCTATTCGTTTTTAGCTACTTATTTCATATAAAACGAGTCGAATTCGAACATGTCGGCAATATTCGGTAACAATTTGATTAATTAGCTAGTGGATTTAATATGTAACAATGACCACTCAAGAAAAGAAGCAAGGAATGTCTTGTCCATTACATTTTAATAATTGCATATATTTGAATCCCCCACCTCACACTAAAGAACGAGGACAAGTCACATTGATGAGTCGTGGAGTCAAGCCAGTCTCCATTCTCATGTCGTCGCATTATTTTCTTGGGGTTTTTTCATTGGTTTGTTTTTTTATATACGCAATTTGAGTATTATTTACGAATAAAAATGAGCCATCTGTAAAATCTCGTCGGTTGCGCTGACATGGAGATAATTTGAGATAAAAATTATTCACGATGAAATCGAGATTATGTTTTCGTCTCTTACGTACAATGTTTTTTAATTTCAAATCGTGTAAAATAAGAAACCAAATTATTCTACCGGAAATATGAATAGTAATACAAAATCAAAAGGACTCAATTCTCTCCTTCGACCAGACACCATCTGTGTCATATAACAAATATATATAAGGATGGGAATGGACTTCTGCTTGGGGCTTGGGCTCAACAATATGTGCATATTTTCTGACTCTCTGATAGTGGTTAAGACGGTACGGGAAGAAAATTTCGATCTAATTCACAACGACGGAGTGGCTTCCAAAGTTAGAGCGATGCTTGAGGATGAGTCATTCCTTTCGATACACGGATAACAATGTCGCTCATGCTCTAGCTCAACGAGCTCTAGTGCTTTCTTTGTTATTTGAATGCACCGATGGCGTTCTTCTTTCGTGGCTTATTAATATTGTAACCCGAGACTTGTCGGTTATTTGAATTATGGAAATATTTCTATTCAAAATATATATATATATATATATATATATATATATATATATATATATATATATATCCTGCAAATTTAGTGTTTGCAAATGTTTTAAAAAATGATTATAGATTTTTTCTTTACAAAGTTGTGCCACTCAATCACCTTTTTTAAGCATTTCCAAATTCCGATGTCTTGGCACTACTAGGTGGTCTATGATTTTCTTTGAATTCCATCCTTAATATCTATTCTATCTATTCTTCTATGCTATATTATTAAGTTTGAGATATTTAGAATAACTAATTTTTGAAGTCAATGTCTGTTTAAATAATTATATATATTAATAAAATATTAAAAATTTAATGTACTTCATATGTAGTTTAGTGGATATAATCTTTGTTTCTTTTATAGGAATTAAGTTGTGGGTTCAATTAATGCGTAGGTTTTTTTTTTTAGTTTATTTTTTCTATTTATTTTAAATTCATATATCAAAATTGCAGTGTAATATCTCACTATTTCTTATAATTATATTTTGATCCTCATTAAATATAAACCAAATGAATTATAAAAATTATTATACCAATACGTAATACGTGCATCGATACACTAGTATATATATCTAGATGCAATTCTTTAGGCATCAAGAGTCATGTTAATGGAATCCCACCATGCCGTGTCTCGATCCTTCAGTCGTCAGTCTGAATCATCGAGTAGGAATATAGTTAACTAGGAGTTAAAAGCAGACTCTGAAATCGGGACACCACCTTTTGAGCATTGATTGTCCTTTAAATATTTGAAAACTTAGATGTCTGGGCCAAGATGATATTATTTCAGTAGCCCAGTCCATGTCTTTTTTTTTTTTTTTACCTAACTCACCTTCAGTTTTTTACTGAACTCTTTTTTTCCTCTCATATTTCTGAGATTTCATCAAACAATTTCCAATTTTCTCGTTCTCTCTTGTTCTTCTTTTACAATTGTTTTAAAAAATATATCTCATAATCCAACTTTAAAGTTTCCTGTTTATTGCAATATTCGTTTTTATATATGTATTATGTAAAATGATTTATTGAAAAAATTACAATCATTTATTCATATAGCTATCAAAATATAAATATAAATGCGAAAAATATTTCCAATCAAACATCTTACACAATTTACGTAGTTTCTTGCTGATTGTTTGGGATATAGGGATTTTTAAAATATTTAAGTATTTAAGATGTCTAAAAACAATCCGTTTCAAAAAAAGATGTCTAAAAACAATCAACTTGCCTTACAATTTCCAGTATATGCCCAATTTATGCAGTATCCCAGAAACCACAGCCCAGAAGGTAATCTCAGCAAATATTACATACAAAAGAGTCCCCAGCCTCTCACTTTTCCACACATAAATGAAAACATGCTTCTGAATCCAATTCACCTGACAAAAACCAACATAAAATTTGATATTTAAAGCTTGCAACAACATAAAATATCAAAATTTGTTGCAATGTATTATAGAGACAAACTTACCAAATTGTTATCTGGATTCTTGAAATACCATCCATTTATAAATGCTGCGAAAATTCCTTGAGCTGCCATCACGAAAACCAGCATTGCATTCATACCGATCCACTCCAAGAACAAGAACGGCATTCTGAACCCCCATATGTCAATCTGTTAAAATTTTCAACAAGGGTTTGGATTCATTCCATTGGAAATGATTTTGAATGGCAATCTGACTTCATTTTATGACTCCCATATGATCAAAAAGACGAAAGAAGTAAAGGACTAATTATATTTTTATCATAAAAATATATTTACCAGTATGTAGAAGGCAGAGAATACGATTCCAGCTGCACCCGCAGTGAAACAAACATAGCTAAAACTATAGAGCTGCTTGTTGATAGGAATAGCTGCAAGAAAATTAATGAAATTTTTTCTTGAATTATTGAAAATCGTCCAATCGGTGGAAATTTCAGAATATCCTTTTTTTACCATCTGTAAAATGCAAAATACAGGCTAATGCTAGTAAAACAACCCCCATTGAAATCCATTGCTTCAGTCTCTCAGCATGCCCCTGCATAGTGAATCCATCTGTTTTTACATACTAAGCCATTGATCTTCATATAATTTTCCATTTCGAAATATATAGTAGTATTACCAAAGAAATTTACCTTGAAATGAATCAAGACATGCCCATAGTGAATTCCAATAGTACCTGACATGATTGCTGAAATTGAGCTGCAAAAAAACGAAAAACACATAAAATTTTCTTGAAATCGTGTAACTAAGAAGACGAACCAGCATTAGAATCATGAAGGATCGCAACCTTAAAAGTCCTTCAGGCTCGAATGGAGCGCGACACCATGTGGGAGCATCTTCACGAAGCGAACCAGAACTAGGAGAACTAAGTGTACAAGCCTGCATATTTTCTCATTATATATCCATGAAAACGGAACTCATGAAATACAATATAATCATTGAAATTCTTGGGAAATAATGAACTAAGAATTTGTTTTCTATTTTTAAGAACCCACCCTTAAACGTGCCCAAACCGGTTGAGTGTACAGATGATTAACACCCCAAACTTGTCGATCAACATACCCAACTGCATTGCACGCCGGTCCAAAATGTCCTCTCATCCCACATTTTACCTAAAAAATGTCAAAATTTTGTAGTTCATGTTTACTGAGATATAAACATGTGGTACAGAAAATCTTGGTGTTTTTTACAGTGTATCTCTCGATTTTGTCACCGTTTTGCGCTGAGAAACTCCAGTCTGGAACATATAGACTGAATAATGTCACCATGTAGATAATAAATGCAGTGAACCCTCCAATCCTAAAACCGAAACAAATGTCAATCTGTTGCTTCATTGTAGTACAGAAAAAGATATGATACATTCAAGACTTAGCTTACCATTGCCATTTGTATGTGGTGAAAATCGAGAAATGGTCGAGGTTTTGGCTCGTTGGTCTGACCTTGGTGGTGAAGGTCTCTATTAAAGCCACAATGAAGTAGACCAAAGCTATTCTCTGTTCCCATTTGTACATACAACACATAAGATTGGAGTTTTTGGATTTCTTTTCGATTTCCATAGCCATTTTGTATCATTAATACACGAGTTTATGAAAAACGATGGAACGCTCGAACCTGAAGAATGCCACACCATCGAATCTGCTTCATGTCGACACCATAAACCAGATCATTTGGTGCATGAGAGTATCCTCCTGCAGGTCATAAAACGACAAATGTTGAACATGCCCTTTTTTCGATTTCTGGAATTCAAACTCCAACTGTATTCAACCCCATATCAAACGTTTGTTACCGAATGTGAGGTATATGTTTTGTGCTCAAAGAATAACAAGTATAAAACTCAATCAATACCTTGTAGCAGAATTCCCCAGAACAGAAGCTTTAACGTCCTCAAAGTTATCTTTCTTACTGCATAACTAATCTCTGGAATTCTCTGCAAAAATTAAAGTTTGATCCAATTTGAGAGCAGGACTGTCTGAATATGGGGATATGCACGATAGTAGCCCTCAGCCCTCGTATGAAAAAAAAAAATCTAAATTCTGGAATCCGGCCTTGCACTAAAGATTGTAAAATATACATTATATTGTACCTTAAGGGCAAGAGCTACGGCAACACCAACGATGAAGAGGAAAAAGGGCATTACAAAATCAGCTAATGTGCATCCATTCCAAGGCGAATGATCAATGCGCGAATACGCCGCCCCAGCATCATCTACCAGTACCATCAGCTGTAAAAACACCATAAATTCCTAGTTGATCAAGTTCCAAAAACTGATATAAAAATTAGCGGGGAACGTCTTAATATATTCGAAATGTCAGAACCGAAAAGAAAGGATTTTCGTTGGCGGGGCGAGATAATGTAGCACTAGCAAGCTATTCATACCACAATAGTGAGACCTCTAAATGCATCTAAGGTTGCAACCCTTTTCGTCTTTTGTTTTAAGAGAAGGTGCTCTTCCTTCTGTTCCTCAGTTTTCAAGTCCGAGGTCTCCACGCTTCTCGGCTCAATCTCGTTGCTGATATAATGAACACCACTAGTTCTTGCATCATTCTTCTCCCCGTATACATGCTTATGATCATCCTTCTTTTCATTTTCAAAATCCGTTCTGGCCCCGAATCCTTCTTCCAACTTCCTCGGATCCTCCATGGGCAAGTACTTTCTGTATTATGGCAGACAAATTCTTGCAAAGGGTTGTATTTATATTAAAAAAGGAAAGACGAGATTAAGTTAGATGCCGGCCGTTGTTGGGAACTCACATGGACGATAAGTTTGGCTTCCCTCCCAAATAATAATAACAATAATTTCTCAGTACATAAAAATATTAAACTGATTAATTTATAAGTTGTTATATATCATTATTTGTTTTAGAACCTTTAAGTTGTAAAATCTTAATTGAAAATAGGTGGCTAAGATTTTTTTTTATAATATGATAACGGAGTTTCATTTAAAGATGTTGATTGCGAGATAAAGTTATAAAAAAGACATGATATACTACGGAAATAACTCAAAAAATTATGAATTTTGGTAGGGTTATGTCCAAGATACAAAATTTGTCGGGATATGTGGTTTTTATGTATCAAAATAATATCTTATTATGGTGGCCCAGCTTTGGTTGGGCAACTTATTATGACATCTTATGAAATCTTTTTTTAAAAAAATTATCAAACATTTTGTTAGGACTAAATAATTTCATCAGCTAAGAGAGAACAAATTATATCGTTTAGGTGTGATTTAAAATATTAAAGTTGTATAATTACTATCGTATATAGTTTTTGGTAAAATAACAAACGTTTATTCTTATAATTGGTATTAGAACTAAGATCACATCTTTGATTATCATTGAATGCAATGTGCAAAATTATTGAGAGAGATTTTTGGAGCGTCATAATTGTCACTATTAATATAGAGATGAAATCATGACGTTTGAGGTAGTGTACGTTAAAAATATTGGAGATGCACTTTTACCACTATATTATTTTTGATAAAACAATTAACGTTTGATAAATTGTAAAAATACTTCCAGTCAGACAAATCAAAGGTAAATTCTTGAGACAGGACAAATAGCAAGTCCCATTGCTGGTGAGCTAGCTAGCTGTGATCGTTATCACCTGGAATTTTAATTAAAAGATTAAGACAAGACGACCTTGTCTGCCGTTGTCCAATATTTGTTTAATTACATTGACCATTTAAGTAATTTTATGCGTGTAGACACTCGAGAACTGGCCCTGCACACATTTTACCTCGATCAGTGGGGACTTTCTCTGGATAAGGTCCATCCAATGCTCAAGTAAGATAGAAGAAGCCCAAAAAATAATACTCGGCCAAAGAGTCGATGATGCGCATGTCGACGTGACGATATTAGTAATATTTTTTTAGGAAAACAATTTTTCATATTTAAACTTTGAATATTTTGGCCTTTTCAGTTTTTTTTTTTTTTTTTTTACGATATGGCAAAAATTAGTGACGTGGTTGACTTGTCCAACGTTTTTGTCCTTGTAAATGATTGATTCTGTGTGGTGGAGGAATCTTTGTGCCTGAATTAATAGTTTATTCGACAGCAGGGATCGATTAACCCAGACATTACTATTGGAGACCATTATATATATATCTATTATCTATTACTTATATAAAAGAGTCAATCTTTTTAGAATTGTGATTTGTCTTTTAAGTCCTTCATTAATTTATAAATTTTAATTAATTATTAATATTAATATAGTATTTTTATTATTAACTATATATTATTATTATTATTATTACTTATATAAAAGAGTCAATGATTTGTCTTTTATGTCCTTCATTAATTTGTAGATTTTAATTAATTATTAATATTAATCTATTATTATTATTACCTATATAATCTATTATCTATTACCTATATAAAAGAGCTCATCTTTTTAGAATCTTTTTAAAATTATGATTTGTCTTTTAGGTTCTTCATTAATTTATAGATTTTAATTAATTATTAATATCAATATATTATTATGATTATCTATTACTTATATAAAAGAGCCAATACTTCATTAATTTATAGATGATTTATATTTAAGTCTTTCATTAATTTAAATTGTGATTTGTCTTTTAAGTTCTTCATTAATTTATAGAGTTTAATTTAATTATCTATTATCTATTTATATTATTATTATATTACATTATATTATATCTATTATAAAAGAGCCATTTTTAGAAGTGTGATTTGTCTTTTAATTCTTTCATTAATTTATAGATTTTAATTAATTATTAATATTAATCTCTTATTACATACATATATATCTATTATCTATCTATTATTACATACATATATATCTATTATTATTATTATTATTATTAATATTATTATTATTACCTATATAAAAGAGTCAATCTTTTTAGAATTGTGATTTGTCTTTTAAATTCTTCATTAATTTAATTGTGATTTGTCTTTTATGAATTGTTGTTTTGAACCAAAACATGTTGATGATGTTGTATATTCCTTTATGGCTTTGTGATGGCATGAGATGATTAAACGGAATTAAATTTGTTCACTCTTATAACATTACATGTAGACAATTATTATTACATCAAAGCAAGGTTTAAAAAATTGAAAATAAATCAATAAAAAGCATGTTGCAACTGTTTCAATTATGTTACCAAATTTACAATATGTTTGATTGCACCAATTGTGTGAAGCTAAATATCGAGATCGTCCTAAGGTATTGCAACTATAATTAACTTTATATGCTTAAAAACATTTAATTATTTTTTATACTTTGTTGGGTGCAATAGTTGTCCCTGCTTGGTAGAGCGATCGAACCGTGGTGCTTGAGCTGTTGTGCGGTTTAAAAGATTTGAGTTGCACCATTACCACTAGCTATAGCTTTTGGTAAAGCGTTAAGCACTCGGTCCTACAATTGGTATCAGAGCCAATGTCACGGATTCAATTCTCATTGATTGCAAGGAGTGCTTTATTAGGAGGGAAATTGTTGGGTGCAATAATTGTCCCTATTTGGTAGAGCGATCGAATCGTGGTGCTTGAGATGCTGTGCGGTTTAAAAGATTTGAGTTACACAATTACTACTAGCTATATCTTTTGGTAAAACGGTAAGCACTCGATCTTACATACTTTCTCACAATTAATTTTTCAAGTACCACATAACAATGCTGGTCCAATATGAAAATGAAATAGCTAAGGTGACATTGTTCGAAGAGGTTGCTGAGACATTTATTGGTTGCTCCATCAAAAAATAATTGACATGCATACTAAGGTGAATTAAAATATTTATTTGAATAATATTATAATAATCTAATACATATTGCCAATAACTACAAATTTTATATTGCATAAAAAAAGTAATTTGGAGCATGTAACAATACTTGATCAACAAAGAAAATAAGATCACAATTTTCTTTTCAAATTAGACAAGTCTGTCTCAACTAAAAATGGAATAACATCAATAATTGTGGATGGATTGGAGAAACGATAACTCAAGAGAAATACTGATAAGAAAACAAAGAACTGAAACATCAATGAAATATTAAGAAAAGAATGAATGCAAAGGAAAGGGCAAAACAAATACAACATGAAGATAAGAAGACACGAAATAATAAAGAAATGACAAATCCACAGAACAATAAACAAAATTCATCATGTTCCAAAGGAGAAACCATAAAATTCAAGATAATGAAAAAATAGATGATTTCAGTAAAATGATGAGGAAACTTAGACAAAACAGTTACATAGAGATGACCCAAAAACTGAAAATTAAACAAGAAAAAAATTGATAATGCTTTTTATATTATAATATTCAATAGAAAATGGTTCTTTCGATTTCACTCAATATAAGTGTTTTATGTTCACTTATTCGTTACAACGTTTATTCACCACGTGCAACGCACGTGTTACTTGCTAGTATTATATAAAAGGATAATTACAACTTTCATTCGTCATATTTATCTCTACCATTTTAGTTTGATATATCATCAAACCCAAATCTTAATCTGGTATTTTATTTTTTATTGCAATTTTAATCCTCTGTTCTTCAATTTTTATTTCCGCGAGTCTTTCAATGCCAGGACCAAGTCAATATATACTGAATATTCCAGCATCGCAAAAAAATCAAACATCTAGAACCAAAATTACATTTTTCTTATACAAAATTATTAGGATTTTTTAATACAACAATTTTGGTAAAATATAAGAAGATTTATTTATAACATGGTCCATTTCTTGTGTTTTAAATTTGTTTATTTATCTCGCAGAAGATTTAAAGACAGAATCATATTATTTTTATATGATTGTTACTATTTATTATTAATAATTGATGTGCAAAAAACTTTTTGGCGTTTTGTGACCCTAAAGTCAAATAATATACGTGAATTGTCAATTTTCGAATGCGAACATGCCAACGAATAAAAAGACATTCCGATTAGCATTTTTATATCTTTCGGTAAGATTTATTTTTTTATATATATATAACATTCATTATGATTTAATTTCCTATTTTTGATATCAGAATTTATTTTGTTAATTAAAGATTTTTCATTTTTGGAAATATTTTTGATATTCTATGTGAATCCTAGCTTTAACCATTTTGAAACTCACTTTTGAAAGCACCAAAGAAAAAATTTACAAAATGTAAACTGCCTGGTACAATACAATGCATAAGGGAAACCACACTGTTCTTCTCATTTATATGTATTTAATTGCCGCAAAAACAAATTATTATTAAAAAAATTATTAGAATGGAGTCGTAAGATTTCAGCTTATTGCTCCTTGAATAATCACCATAGTCCTCGAAAACGCCTGCTTGTGTATCCGAATCGGCTCCAGAAGCAGAACCGTCGGATTCAGATGCCCACTTGCCCAGATTATTGCCCCTATTCAGCAGAATCAAGATGAATAAAACTGAAGGTTATTTATATTAGTATGTATATCTATTTGATTCGATTAGTTGAAGAAAGGAAAAAAACCTGCTGCTAAGAACACCAGCATTGAGTGTGAGCAAGTCAATATCTGTAGCAGATCTAGGCTCAATGCTATAAGCTTTCTCGTATTTCACCTCCACACCCTGTCCAGATGCCACAAAGAATGCTCCATTCACCATTATGTCCCCCTCACTCCTCCAATTCCAGTCCCTCCATTCGTCCTCCGGTGTATCCACCCGTTTCGTCACCTGTAAAAACGAATAATTCAACAATGCGTAGATCATGTACTGCCACGCACTGTAATGGACTCTGCTAGATACTATTTTTGTATAATATCACCCTAAAATGGATCTTGAATTATATGTGCATGCTGTAGGCCTGCGAATCCATGCAAATGAGGTTAACATAATAATGAGCTCTTCTAGTCACTATTTCGCGTTCATGCTTCCCTTAGTATGCTATGTCTTTGAACTACTTGTATATCAGTACAAATTTGATGAGAGTACCTCCTTCACATTGCTATCAGACGAGGCGATATAGCGATTTCCTTGGCTGTTGATGGTAGGATTCCCACTCCCTCCAATGGCATACATTTCCCACCTAGTGAAGTCATTGTTCACCACATGTATGTACCCTCTTCTACATCTTGGCATTCTCTGTACAAGTTTCTCTCCAAAATGGTTAAAAGCGATGGTCACCTGCATTCCCGAGTCAGGTAAGTAGTCGTCGCTATGGCCAAGTAGCATCACCTCATTATGATGAGAAAAAATGTTGTTAGATATAGTAATCCCCGTCGACCCCATCACAGCATCTATCAACCCATCCTTACAATTCGACAAGGTACAATGATCAATCCAAATGTCCCTAGATCCAAATATCGAGATTCCATCCCCGTCGGATTGGCTACGCCATCCATAATGGGTGGGGCTCGACCTTATATTAGTCTCTCCTGCTTGGTAACAGTCATGAATATGAATGTTGTGGATTATCACATTACTTATATATTGTAAAGTTATACATCCCCCACCGGTTATTTGCACCTTCGCCCCTCGGCCATCTAGAGTTTTATATGAGTTGAAGATCAATTCTTCGGACAGATGGATGAGCATGTTAGCTGAAAATACGATCCATAAAGGCTCAGTTTGGATCACAGCGTGTCGAATTGTGCCTGCTTTTGGATTTACAGGGTCGCTGTCTGATGAATCAGTGACAACGTAGTAACGTCCACCCTTGCCACCGAGGGCATATTGGCCGAATCCAATGGCACAATCAGCCAATTTCTGGCGGTTCTGTTGCCAGTTGATGTTGCACCGCCAGCAGTCGTCTGTGGGATTTCCGGTCAGACAAGTGGATGATTTTTCATCGGTGGAATAGGATAGCATTTGCCTTCTTGAAAGTGAGATATTCACTTTTCTGCATGAGAAAAAACAGCCAAATGCATGATTTCTTGAAGAAGAAACCAAATTTACAAAACAAGAGTAAAAGGTTTACGTATGAAAGAAAGGAATTGCAATCAAGTGGATGCATGCTTTACTTGTTATTAGCAGTGCATGTGATCTGTATGAAAGGAGATACACATAGGATTCCATTGAGAAGGAAAAGTTGCTGGAGGACCCCATTTGGTAGATTAAATCAACACCATGCCATTCAAATTGTGTACTAAATAATTTTTTAATAACCAAAAGTTGGATCTCATTGTTTCATATTATATATAATAGATACTAGTAAAAAATTATTGAATTTATGCCGATGAAATGAATTTGATATTGGACTGTTCTCTTGTTAAAGTGTACTGATATATTTCTATCGCGACCAAAGCAGGATGTTGGGATACACGCTAATCTAGCACTTAGATCACATGTATTGATCATGGAAAGTAAAAAATAATACAACTCCTTAATTAGGCAGATAATGTTGCAGAAATTTCTTCCCGGTCGGTACTTTTACGATATCTTGAACAAAAGCACACATACGTGAACAGTCACTGAATTCCACAACACAAAAACCCTCTCTAATTAACATAATGAAAGAGAGAAAACAATGAACAATTGCGAGATTTATATATACTTTGGTATGTACGTACATCGAATGGTTGTATACATGTCTTCTATATATATATATACAAAGATTTGACCACCTCTAAGAGCAGTTGGTAAGATAAGTGTCATAGATATTCCATTCAAAAAAGTAACAAAATCGAATTTGTTAAAAGATGAAATCACGCGTGGGCGACTACGGCCAACACTGACAAACATAAGTAACACAGCAGCTGCACAGATTAATGAAACAATCCAAATGCAAACCGAGAGATTTTAAGAGCAGAATTAGATGTCATAGCTAGATTTCTTGCCTGTGGACATGACGAGCAATGGCTTCGGGGTCGGGGTGCTGACCAGGGAGAGTGAAGTTGCGAAATGCTGAAACCTGGTGAGAAATTAAGCCCGCAACCAACATCATGAACACAATGCAGCCATTGCTGGTCAACATGTGGTTGGTTTGGTTGTTGAATTTGTGAGTTCAAGTGTGAATAATGAGTGGTTTTTTAGAAATTTGAATACTCTCAGTTTTTGAAGGGCTCAATGCTAAGTGGACTGGAGAGGAATTTAAGGGTAGTGTAGTTTTGTTTTAGTGGTGGCATTATGGCGTTAGAACTAGAAAATATCTATTCATACTAAATCATATTAATTTATCAAAAATAATTAATAAAAGGAGCATAAATATAGATTATATCGGAAGTTTCGTTTTTATTTTTGGGTTTTTATTGTCTTTTATCATAAAAAAAATTTCATTTATTTAAATACAATCTATAAATATTCTTCCCACGTAATAAATAGTACAAAAAAATATTAATATAAATAAATATATTCTTACCATAATAATAATAGACATACCATTTTACTCGTTAAAGTGAACCAAAATCTCGAGTGGCCCATAAATTATCCAAATTGAGGGCCCACGATTTTTAATTTTTTTTATGCGATGGTGAACTTAATTAATTAAACATCTCACACAATAATTAGCAGATGAAATCAAATAGTTTTGGGGTCTCGCTCTTACCACTAGACCAAAAATCCTTAGCAGAAGATGTGAAAATTGGAAGGTTGGCTTCCAACAAAGGCGATCGAGTTCAATTTACATATTGACATACGAATGCATCCAACTATTCATATGCATTTAATTATTCTTATATATGAGGTCCGTGATTTTTTGTAACCCGCATATAAAAATAGATACGAACCAATTGGTATGATCTTATTCATAGATTAATACCTTAACGCTGCGTTTGGTTGCCTTAATTAGGTAGGTTAAACTTTTTTAAACCCACGTACTCAAATGTTTGGTACGTTTTTATTTAACCAAGTCAATCCTTCATATGAATGATTAGGTTATATTAGGTGTGATAAAATAATCACTCCTCGCCCCCTAGGATTATTTATCTCACTCCTAAAACATCATATATTTCCAATTTTACCATTCTCCTAAATTCAAACTCACCACCACTTCCTTACACCGACCGTCGCCGACCACCCCCTCCTCCTGTCGACCAATAGCCGGACCGCCGCCGACCACCGTCACAAAACTGGAAGGACAATTTTGTCAATTAATCAAAATTATTTATCACATTCTTAACAATCATACCAAATATAATATTATTTTAACATTATCTACTTCAATCATTATTTTTATCATTTCTCTCTTAATCATTTCATTATTTTATCTTCTAAACAAAAAACGCAGCCTAATAATAATAGCATCTCATCTACAAAAATATCTCTATCAACATACAACATCACCAACATAACTAACTAGCCATTTAATAAACAGATATTTTACTAAAAACTAAGAACTTTTCAAAAAGTCAAAAAGTCCATTGAACCAAGAAATACACGGACGTAAAAAAGGTATGCATGTTTTACAAAATCATTTCACGTAGAGTGTAGGATCGAATGCTTGTCGTTTTATCAAAAGCTATAGCTAGTAGTAATAGTGCAACTCAAATATTTTAAACTGCAAAACAGCTCAAGCACCACAGTTCGATCATTCTACCAAGCAAAGCCAATTATTGCACCCAACATAAAGCTTTTACCAATATTTTCTAAAACATTATATTAGAAATTAAAAGCCCATAATATTGCTTAATAAAATATATATGTATATATATATAGTGCAAGCAACAAAAATTAAATAAACTTTATTATTTTTTTTAAAAACTATTCAATTGAATAAATTAAAAAACAATATTTAAATATTATTGTATAAAATATATTTTTATAAATGCATCGTATAGTGCATGAATTTAGTAATACAAATAGATAGATGTACAATTATCCGGAGCAAAAGATAGCCTCAATTTCCAGCTTCTAATGATGTTGTTGGATACAATGGCAACAAAACTTTCGGTTTCCTAAATCTTTTTCTTCTTTCAACTCCGTAATTTGCTCAATTGAGTATATGCTACATAACCATTTATATATCATAGTCACACGCTTCATTTTATAATAATTTGAATATAATTTTTTTAATGGTATTGCTCATTTTTTTTAATTATAATAATATTAAAATATGAAAAAATATCGAACTGATCAAACAAATTTTACAAATTATATGCATTCCACCATAACCATTCAATATAATGATGGCAAAAACTTGTGTGAGACGGTCTCACGGGTCATATTTTATGAGACAGATATTTATTTGGATAATCCATGAAAAAGTATTATTTTTTATGCTAATATTTATTTTTATTTTTGAACTCCTGGGGTCCAATATTTACTCGTAGAATCCAACTGTATACTTTGTTGACTTAATTTATTATTGAACAACGTTATTACACTCCAAGTCACATTTCATCTTGATAAATTCCTCAATAGTCTGAGTTCTTAAAATAAGTATTATTGTTAAATTTGTCAATACCTATAAATACAGAAAAAATACTCAAAACAATTTCTAAAATATATTATTCATTAAAACAATGGCTTGTTCCATTTCCAATTTCTGGAAAAAAAGTAATGTTTCATTCTTATTTTTCCATATTTTCTTATTTTTTATTCTAACTTTAAAAAATCAAACTTTTCCATGATAGTTCACTAAATGGAATAAGGTAAACTTTGGTAAAGAATAAAAATAGAATGAAATGACAGTTCTATTTCATTTCAATGACATAAAAAATGAAAAAAAGAATGAAGCGAAACTATTTTAAACAATCAAATAATTTTTTAACTAAAAAGTCAAAATAATAACTACTCGAAAAGTTGAAATAATACTGGATGGAAACTGATCAAAATTTAAAATTTGAAATTTAAAGCAGCATGTGTACAAGTGATCTAAAGACGATCCCAGCCATTTTTGTGGACATTCTAGTTTCCTACCAAATAGGCCACTCAATTGGTTATATTCATGAAAATTTTATTTGTGGGTTAATTTTGAAGAATTAGTTTTATACAGTAAAAAGGCCAATTGCATCGTCACCTCAAAAAAAAAAAAACACGAAAACTCTTAATAAAATCAATAATTTTTAAACTTTTAAAAGGGTGTTTGAAATCTCTAAAAAAGACAAATGATTATTCACTTAAAAATATTATTTTTTTTTATTTCTTAACATGAAATTTTGCTTTTGATTCTGCTCGATTTACATTATTATAGGTATTTTATTTTTAAAAAAACTATTATTATCAAATAAACATTGTAACGTACTTAAAATATTATATTCTCTAAATATATAATTTTTGCAAACAGTTCCTATTTACGTGCTTTGCCTGCAATTATTTCTGTCTTTGTTGGGTTTTAACTGTCTTTGAAGGACTTGTTTTTCTTGTGATTCTTAAACATAAGGTTTTAAAAAATTTAATGATTTTTTTTTAAAAGTAATTTATTTTATTTTTTTTCTGATACAAAAATGTAATGAACTTTACATAGTAAGTTTTTCTCTCATATGATCATGTGTACGTGGTCAAATATTAGTTCTTGGATCGTCAAATATATATGTCAATTTTCATAAAAATATGATTGACCCACGTTAACTAATTATATTGAAATAAAAGAAAAACGCTCTCCATGTAACATATATTAACCCCTATTTTCTCTAGAGGCAACAAATGCGATTTGGCTTTTTTCCCACTTTGCCATGCCAATAATCTAAATCAGCAAATGTATCGGTTTTTAGTAGTATGTATATAAAGTAGACATCAATTGCTGGAAAAACCAAAAAAGAAAAAGACAAGAAAGTAGGTATCCACGATAAAACAGGATTAAAAGACAAGAAAGTAGGTATCTAAGATAAAACAGGATTAAAAGACAACGGAAGCTGCCTTTAATTATTTATGGCCAGTATTTTTACAGATTTAAATTCTGTTATTTGCGATGCCATGCGTAACACCCAATTTGCGAATTCCAGTATTATGATATATGGTATTTTCCCTAGGGATAACAATGAGCACGGATAGAACAAGTACCTGACCCAAATCCAACCCGTTTAGGCTGGGTTTGTGTAGTGTTAAATGGGTATGCGTTTTTTTTTTATATGAGAGTGTATGTTTTGTGAATGCTAAATGGGTAAAAAACTACTTTCCTCCTCCATTGAAAATTCTCTTTTCTATGAGATACATGGTTTAAATATATTTTAGTATATATAATTAATATTTTTTGTAATTTATATGAATTACTGGATCGCGTAGAATTGTTGTTTTTAATTGACATTCGGTTGTAAGTGTGTTATAAATATACAAGTTTAAAATATCAAAAAAATATTATAAATATAATTGTGTGGCTCTAACATGTTTGATGGGTAACCCGTTAATTTTCGGGTATAAGTCGAGGCCAGGGGCGGACGCATTAACGAGCTGCCTTGAGCTTTAGCCCAGGCCAACCCTTTCTTCTAACTTAATATTATATATTATTTAATAAAAATGATTAATTGTTGAGGTTTAATAATTAAATTTTTTCATATGATTTCAACCAAAAAAAATATTTCTTATGAATAAACAACGTACAAAACATAGATTAATTTTAAAAAAAGGGTTTAAAATGCATGTGTTCGTTCTACGATAATATAGATGATGGTGAAACAAGTTCAATATATATGTGTATTATTATGTATCTTATTTTTTCCAATATTTTGTTAATAAAAAATTTATGGTCTTTAAGACCACTCAAATTAAAAATCATGGTTACGACCCTAGTCGAGACAAATATGAGTTTTGAATCCTTCAAAATTGTAGCGGGTCGGGTCTCGTGTCATATTGAACATTGTTAATTGTCTTACATCGGTTGGATAAATAACTTTGGAGTTGTATATATGGGCTTGGACAATCCTCCCCTTGAGCTAGCTTTTGGGGTTGAATTAGGTCAAAGTTCAAATCTTAACATGATATCAGAGCCCGGGTTCCACTGTTATGTGTTGGATTGCCTATAATTAGGCCACCCGTTCTGCCCATAATTGGGTCATTTGTAAACTCCATGTTCCAGATGTTCATTCCTTAGCGTGTGAGATGTGTATTAATTGTCCCACGTCGGTTGGATAAATAACCTTGGAGTTGTATATATGGGCTTGGACAATCTTCTTCCCTTAAGCTAGTTGAGTTAAGTCCAAATTCTAATCTTAACAAACATGACCCATATTGAAACCACATTGGTTGCCTACCCTAGGATTCTTTATAAAAAAGAGGGAGGGGAAAGAGATTGAGAGAGAAGAAAGAAGAAGAAAATGAAGAGCAGAAGCAAGTCCATTCCCAATATCCATGCACTATTCCTTGTATTCATCATCTTTATTGAAGCAAAATTCATCCTTCCTCAAGAAGTAGGTATGTAATCAACAACATATCCACTAAATAAATTTTGATGGATTTACGATATATAATTGTACGTGTAATTTTGATTTGGGAATTAATTATTTTTTTGCTTTGTGTACAATATTAGATAATGAAAGGGAATTTGACTACAGCCCAGATGGGAAAAAGGGTCCAAGAAAATGGGGAGAGATCAAGAAAGAATGGGGTGCATGCAACAATGGAGACATGCAATCCCCAATAGACTTATCTAATGAGAGAGTTGTTCAAATCTCACAGCCTGAAAACATGAATTTCAAAGATTCTAATGCAACTTTCAAGAATAGGGGCCATGATATACAAGTAAGATTTATCAATATTTTGTTAAATATTTAGGCATATATATCGACGATGATAGATATATATATATACAGCGGATAATCTGTTCTCAAATAAAATGATTAAATCTAATATAGTCATCCGATACATATTCAATTCTCGTCTTTGAAAAAGAAATTTATATAATTAGACTTTGTAATTTGTTCCAAGAATATACTATAATTATTTCTTTAAAAGTATTTAATATTTAATTTGTATCGTTTATTATGCAGATTAAGTGGATTGGTGATGCTGGATCAATTTTTATAAACGACACCGTGTACCGTCTCCGATATGCACATTGGCATTCTCCTTCGGAACACACCATCAATGGCGTAAGGTACTATAAAAATCTATTTTAATACTTCTACTATACTCAACCATATACCTATCATATTTCATTCACTTTTCGAATTTAAAACATCCAAGCATTATCCATACAAATTACAAATATACTTAATATAGTTGCATATTTTTTTTGTTAAAAATTAAACATTACTCAAACAATAATTACAAAATATAACAAAATAAATCATAAATTCTTTCGATATATATATTTTACATAATTTTATTCACTTTTCGAATTTACGAAATTTTTTGAATGTTATTTTCTCTCTAAGGTAACTAGTATATAAACAAAAAATAATTGCCTACGAAGGATGTTCGAGTTGGTAAAATAGGTGAGCATTTGATCAATAGTCATGAATTCGATTCTCTCTACCAACACTTTCTCGGACGAGCTTATTGACATGGCTTTTCCAGTACGGTTTATCTGACTAGCATGATTTGCATTCTACTTCGTTAGCCCAAGGTCTATCTAGTACGCATTGAAAGATAGCGATTAGAGGTTCTCATGTCATAATGATAATAATAACTGTTTATGATAATATAATACCCCAAACATCGTACACAAGCTAAAATGAAATTCAATTTAGTGAAACTATATCTATTTTTGTTTGTTTGAGTTGGAGCTCGAATTTTTTAAGTTGAATCCGAGTTTGACATTGAAGTTCAAAAAATAAATAATTACACGCGCAACTTAAACTTCAAAGTCAAGTTCAATTGATCTGTTTTGAATTAAATTTTGCTATATGAAGAGTCTCGAATTCAAGCAAGAGTTCTATATATAGCTCATATAATATTTCTAAACTATAAAAACAATATCAAAGCTCACTGGCTATCGGATAAAATGATTTCAAACTCGAGTTGGGCTAGAGATCATATTCCAATGTGTTCGAGCACAGTTTAAGTTCGATAATTTCATATTCGAGCCAAAAAAAAAGAATATTCGCTTGAAGTATTATTTCAATAATATTTACGAGCCAATTCAAAAAGACTCATATTTTAAACTCTTTAAATTTCTTAGTTTATAAACAACATGTATATAAGTTGACTCAAAATCTATATTATTGACAGCTAATGACTAATATATCCTCGATGGTTGGTAAGAGGCGTGCGGAGACGAGCTTAGGCATCGTGGATCCAAATGACATTATAATACGCAGCAAAGGGTTCTATAGATACATGGGATCACTAACTATTCCACCTTGTACTGAAGGAGTCATTTGGACTATCAATAAAGTGGTAATTCCATAATTACCCTAATTATACGTCATGCACGCTTGCACACACATACATATACATATACATACATCTTCTGTACTATATATAATACTTGAGCCATGACATAAACAAAATTTATATCTTATTTAAAATATGTTTGATTTTAAAAAATAATTTGGTTATTTGATTATTTAGTTTTCAGTAACCAGACGAAAAACCAAAATTTCCGATCAAAACCGAAATTTTTAGTTCGACCAATTCTTTTGGTTTCAATCAAACTTTGAACACCCCAGTCTCCCTCAAATGAATTTTTTTTAAGTATCATATCTATCTAGTTTTTAAAAATTATATATTAATCTTAATATATATATATTTAAATTCTCAAAATACATTAAACCATGAACCATCTCATATTTACTTGATTGGCTTGATTACCCTAATTTAGGTGAAGTCTGTTTCGAAGGACCAAGTAAAATTGCTCCGAGAAGCTGTTCAAGACGTGAGTTGTCAAGTTCTGATTAATTTTATCAAACTACGTCGTTTTTTTTCCTTTTGAAAAGAAATGACGCCATTTTTCCTGAAAATTTTTACAGTATGCGGAGGAAAATGCTAGGCCACTGCAACAGATTAAAAATCGAGGCGTACACCTTTATAATTATGGGTCAGATGAGATAGAGTGATGTAATGAAATTTATTTGGTAATAAAGATTGATGTTCGATTCCCTCTAGTTTATCCCATCCAATCAAACGAACTAAACGAACCCTTATGGGTAAGATGAGATGGATTGTTCTAATAAAATTTATTTTGTAATCCAAAATTTGATACTTTCTTGTTTTATAGCATTTTTGAATTTAAAATTATAGTTGAAATAGCAATTGGCAAGAGTAAGGTCCCGATACCCATATAATCTCGGGGTTTAAATCTCACTTGTGTATGAGGTAGTTAGATAGGAAATTCTCTCACTGTCATTGTATAAATTTAAAAATAAAAACAGTTACTGTCAAAGTCTGTATAAATTTAAAAATAAAAACTTGAATATGCCCAAAGTTTTTTGATCGAACGCCACCACTAGGAAGAGCAACAACCACTTCTAGGAGGTGTCTGATGTTCCTGCTTCGGTTTTATGATGCTTCTTTTCACTACTGTTGATCCTTCTTCAAGGAATCTTGGAACCTCCATAATCTGGGGAGGAGAAAATTTTAGGTATGGTTTTTTCCCAAGAAAAACTGCACTAAAAGCCCCGTAAACTGGTTATGCTCCATCAACTCTCAAGTTTGTAACACAGATTATGAAAATGCGTTTTTATAACTTCCTTTCACTCTAATCTTTCCTTGCAGTTTGTTCCATAAAAATGGAAGAGCAAAAATGCAATTCTTTACCTTCAGAGCGAGCTCTTCAAAACATTGTTCCACATTTGTTCTAGTTTTAGCACTGCATTCAAGAAAGAGACAACCAAGCTCTTTTGCGAGGGTCAGCCCCTCTTCCCTCCTAACAACTTGTTCAGCTTCCTGAAATAGAAGTCCCAATGGAAAAAAAAAAAAGAACCAGACATGACACGAAAAAGTCTTGCAGGAGTAAAATGTGGTCGCAACTGATGATAAGAAACAGAGAGAAATGGACTTACCCTATCGACTTTATTTCCAACAAGCATCTTGATGCAATCCTGATTAGTGGAGTACAGTTCCAGTTCTTTTGCCCATACATCAGACAAGTTTGAAAATGTATCTCTTCTCGTCACATCATAAACTTGACACCATACGAAAATTAACCAATGAGTATCGGGCGACAAGACTCAAGAGTAATTGATCATTATGAGAACATTGGTTGGAAATAAGTTAGAAACTAATGTCACAAATATCAATCATTACCATTAAAAGTTAAAACTCTAATCTGAGATGAAGTTGTAAACTGTGACAGTTAAAGTGAAATGATAAGTTAAGAAAGTAGCACTTCAAAGCTTGATCTTGGACATATTCCTGTAAGCTCCGGTCAAAGCATTTCTACCTAATTCCCCAATAGGACGTGTAAAAGATCAATTTCAGAGTCCCAAAAGTTATACTTGTTCTCTGAAGATTAGAGATTATTTAAAAAGACCACAAATTTCATAATCTCCATTCAGGAGAGATGATTCCACTTCAGTAATCTTCAGTGGCAAGAAAATGAAATACTGTTAAACTCCAACCATTATCCCAGCTTCAAAACACAAGCTCTAAAAGCTCATCTGAGATCCTTGATAACAATTAATTATCGTGTATACCAAAAAAAAAAAAAAACAGAGAGGGAAATGGAGCATGACAGAGTGACAATATAAATGATCATGGTTTGTACATGACTTACCAAGAATGATCCCATGTGCACCTCTATAATATGAGCTTGTCAATGTCCTGAACCTCTCTTGTCCAGCTGCAAGAGAGGTTGAAACGATATTATTAATTGTTAACCAGAGAGAAAATTACTAATGCTAAGTCATCCTACGACCTACAAGTTAGTTTGCGAAGAGAAAAGGAAAAACCAAGAGGATGACTTCATCGGTTTTCTTCAACTGAAGCAAATTGGAACAACGGTTATAGGAAAGGTGATACCTGTATCCCATATCGTAAGCTTCAGTCTTTTCCCCCCAACCGTAAGCAACTTGATCTTAAAATCCACACCTGTGCATCGAAAAAAAAGAGAGGTAAAAAAACGAACAAAAATATGTCGAGTAAATTTGAAATAAAAGTCGATCAAAATCCAAGATAATGATCTTAGGAAAGCGAAATTCCAACTAATCGTAAAGGAAGAGCAAAAGAATTTCCATGACCTAAAAGGTCTCCTAAAACTCCAGAAATCCAAGTGGTTTTGTTTAAATGAGCACAAAAATTCAAGAATACGAGATGTGATACACTGAATCAGAAGTAGTGATAATTAGTCTTACTACGTTTCCCAGCATTCCAAGAACATAATTAATGTGAAAAATGAGAAGAAAAAAAACATAAAATTAAATAAATAAATTATAAACAAAATAACATGAAGCCAGCAAGCGTCGGAAGAAAACATCAACACCAGCAGACCAAGATGATTCCCTATTTGCGACTCAAAAAAAAAAAACAAAACAAAAAAACAAAAAGAAAACTCCAAATGCGACTCACAGCGGAAAAAACGAAAAATTAACTATCAAATCGCAAAAGCACCATTAAGACACAAAGTACAATCGAATCCGGAAGCATATATCAACCCGAAAACAATCACGAGCTCAAGTCATCCGTTCAGAAACTAACAACCAAAGTTCCAAACACAAGAACCTCACATTTCTAAAGAAGCAAGCGTAAAACTTGAATAGATAGACGTAGAAAGCGAGTAGTACCAATGGTGGGTGCAAGATCGTCAACAGCATTAGAAATGAAACTGACAAGGAGACTGCTCTTGCCGACCGCCGAGTCTCCGATGAGCAAGATCTTGTACGACAGATCGTAGTTACTCTGCCCCTGCCCCGACGTCGCCATTCACCACCAACCCCTCACCTTCTCTCTATATATAACGAATGAATGTATGTATAGATAGAGAGAGAGAGAGAGAGAGAGAGAGAGAGAGAGAGTGCAGACAACGATATTCTTTGCTTGTGCTTCGCTCGGTATGTCTGCTGAGATGCGATTCCGTTTTTGCGCCAAAAGCAAGCGTGTGTCTGTTGGTTTGACGCTGACCGTGACTCTGGTCAGATACGGTTGAATATGGAGGATATAGGGCTGTTTAATTGGATTGTGGATTTACGGGCCACTTCCAGAAACGTCGCACAAGCCACGGTGTAAATGTACCGAGATGGAACTCAATGGAATTCGAATACGTTTCAATTATATTTTTTTTTCTAAAAAATCTAGTTCAAATTATTTTGTTTGATACTTTACAAGTTGTCCACACACTTTAATATTTTAAAAATAAGTTGGAGTAACTCAAAATTTTTAAAAAGAACTTATAAGATATGAAACACTTTACAACTTATAAGAAGTTTAAAAAAAGACAAAAATTTGTGTAAGACGGTCTCATGAGTTGTATTTGTGAGACGGATCTCTTATTTGGGTCATCCATGAAAAAATATTACTTTTTGAGTGAGTCTCATGTGAGACCGTCTCACGGATCATAATCTATGAGATCGGTCAACCCTACCCATATTTACAATAAAAAGTAATACTCTTAGCATAAAAAGTAATACTTTTTCATGGGTGACCCAAATAAGAGATCCGTCTCACAAATACGACCCGTGAGACCGTCTCACACAAGTTTTTGCCTTACTTTTTATGATAAAAATATGACAAAAACTTGTGTGAGACGGTCTCACGGATCGTATTTTGTGAGACGGATCTTTATTTGGGTAATTCATTAAAAAATATTACTTTTTATTCTAAGAGTATTACTTTTTATTGTGAATATGGGTAGAGTTGACCCGTCTCACGGATTGATATCCGTGAGACGGATCCGTGAGACCGTCTCACATAAGAACTACTCCAAAAATATTACTTTTATTGTAAATATCGGTAGACCCACACAAAAAAAAATTACCAAAAAAATTTGAGAGCTTATAAACTCTCTAACAACTTATAAATTGTTTGTTTATACATTGAGTCAAACACCCGTAAATGAAAAAAAATTTAGCAAATCAAATCCAAAGGTTTTAATCTTTCAAAAAGAAAAAAATACTAAAAAATTAACTTTTCCTGTTTGGATTATTTTGGTTTTGCTTCAATTTTTATTTTATATTTTTTCAATTTGTGTATTTATGTATCTAAAGTTGGTCCATTTTTTTGATGTTTTTGTTTGGGCCTTTTAATGTAATCGGGCTCAATATTTTTCAAAGATAGGCCCAAATCTAGTCCGGCACATTTATCAAAATATCTTGTTTTATCTTAACAATATAGGTAGTGGTTCCAGAGCAGCCATTTCTCGAGTGAGAACCAGCAGCAGGAGATGGACAGAGAATGGGGTTCGAAGCCTGGAAGCGGAGGCGCCGCTTCCGCCCAGAACGAAGCCATCGACCGCCGTGAGCGCCTCCGCAGGCTTGCTCTTGAAACAATTGATTTGGCCAAAGATCCTTATTTCATGCGCAATCACCTCGGCAGGTAAAACCCTAATATCGAGAAACATAATGAATCTCCTCGTCTCCAATTCTCTATACATATTTTTGCTGCGTGGCAGCTATGAGTGCAAGCTGTGCCTGACGTTGCACAACAATGAGGGGAATTACTTGGCTCACACTCAGGGGAAGCGCCATCAGACGAACTTGGCAAAAAGAGCCGCTCGGGAAGCAAAAGAGGCGCCAGCTCAGCCGCAGCCTCATAAGCGGAAAATTAATCTCACGAAATCTGGTAAGTTTGAGAATACACCGTGGTTTTTCCCCCTCGGTTTAAATCGGTCGGCATTGCGGATAGAGTTGAAGTTTTCCTTTCTCCGGGATTTTTGAATATTTATGCCTCATGCCTGTCTCTTCCTTACGGTCTATTACTGGATAGAAACGCTGAATTTATTTTTCAACTTTCCATTTAGAAAAGAAATAGAAAGGGAGAGACTAGAAACGAACTGACACCAAACTGGTATTAAATGAATGGAATTGGGATATGGATGTAATACAATGAAATAGAAATTATTTGCATTCTGTGTGTTTGCAGTAGCTTTAAAGGGACCGTTTTTCGTTTTTTATTCAGAAAACTGCTGGACTGAAATATAACTTTTTGGCCCAGTTCCTCGAGCCGTATTTGTATTTTCTTAAGTTTCAATTCATCTGTGACGCAGCAGATCAACCACATAACTGCAATTTTCTTTTGCCTTTTGTCGTTACTCTGTAAAGTTGTTATTATGAGCTGGAGGATGAAATTCTTTTGTTATGTGTTTTGAAATGGTAGTGGATTGTCCAACCATCCTCACAAACCTAGCAGTGAAAAAAAGCTATATAATGACTGACGAGGAACCAAGAAAAAGTGGCCGAGTTTGTTGGGTTGCTAGATGTATAATCTTATATTGTAGCTGGATTTGAAGATTTTTTTTGGTTTTGCCTCCTAATGGCACTTGAAACTCTTGGCTTGTTCTGCCAGTTAAAATTGGTAGACCTGGATACAGGGTGACTAAGCAATTTGACGCAGAGACCAAGCAGAGATCGTTACTTTTCCAGGTGTGTGTGTTCAGTTTTTCTTGTAGCTTTATATTTAATGCATGTTGAAACCATCTCAAGTTTGATTATTACTTGTCTTGTGGAAACAATTTGTTCCCATTTCAATTGCATTCTTTTTTGTGTAATACTCTTTGTTTTTGGATGATTTTTTTAAATCTAGAAAACCAAAATGCATGTGAAAGAAATTTATAGAGCAAGAGAAAGAACCCATAAAATAGCAAGAATCACTTGTTGGAGGAAAAGTATGTGTTGGATGATGCATAATTTTTGCTTTGCGTGAACCATGCCTCCGGTCTTTTAGTGTTGCCCTTTACTTTGTTTATTGTCCTCGTGAAAAATAGGTGTGGCTATTTATTTTAACTTACTGTTGATGACGAATAAAGGATTATTAGTTAGTTTTTAGTGCAAAGTTGAGCATTCACAAAATCTGTTACTTGCTCTGTTTGTGTATGTTAAATGATGATAAGTTCCTTAGATTTTTATCTGAATGACTTGCTGAAGATCTTTTACTGTCTCATTGTTTATGTTTTTGTGCTTCGGTAATTTGTCAGATAGAATATCCTGAGATTGAAGACAACACAAAGCCACGGCATCGATTTATGTCATCCTTTGAGCAGGTTCTCCAGTCATTATGGATGGATTTTGCATGTGCAATTTTTTTTTGTTTGGACGGCCTCTTGATTATCTTTTTGACTGCATAGTTAAACAGTGTTTACTGACAATTTTCTTCAATTTTGACTGCAGAAAATTCAACCGTTTGATAAGCGGTACCAGTATCTTTTGTTTGCTGCCGACCCGTATGAAATTATCTCCTTTAAGGTATTTTTTGAACCTCTTGCAAGTCTCAGTTTATCTATTAGGTTATTGAATTCTGCTTTTACATTTATCTTTAAGGTTCCAAGTACAGAGATTGATAAATCAACTCCCAAATTCTTCTCGCACTGGGATCCAGATTCAAAGATGTTTACGGTAGGTTTCCATGCCCCCGTGTCTTTTTTAGTTTATGAGATAATTTATTGAATATTAACCGTGGCCGTGGTACGATATCATGATTCCGGCTTGGTATTGGTATGGTTAAATGATGTAATTGCAAGTCTTTCTGTATTCATTTGGCTTTTGTAACACATATGGTGACTTCTACTTGTTATTCTTCAACTTGATCGTTGGGAAATGAGTGCTTTATTCATGTCCCTGAAATCTGAATCATGTCTAAATATAAAACTTGGAATTCGGTGCCCTGTAACTGGTGTTTACTGGAAATGGTAATCTTAGATTTTTACACATCAACTTAGAATCATTTGATCAAACCGACAGGTCTTCACTCTGCGCTTCCAGACATAAACAAATTACACATAATGGTCTTCATTTCTGGCAATTCTTTTGAGCTAGACTTGAATACCTTCAAGATCCTATCTGACTCTGTTTTGTGACGTGCTTCAATATTCAGTTGCAGTTATACTTCAAGACAAAGCCACCGGAGGCAAATAAACCACAACCTGCTCCTGTAGCTAATGGGAATGCAGCTCCTGGCGCCCCACCTAGGCCTTTGCCTCCTCCACCCCAAGCTCCACCTCCTCCCCCACCACAAGGACCCCCACCAATGGCACCAGGTGGAAACCTTCCACGGCCTCCATCTGCTGCACCTGGATCATTACCTCCTCCTCCTCCAACTAATGGACCCTGGCCAATGCCTCCAGGAGGAAACTTTCCTGCTCCACCACCTCCTTCAGTTGGTAACGGTCCAATGTCAAATTTTACTATGGGACGGCCTCCCATGCCACCTCCTCAAGGGTTCCCAGGACAACAAATGCAAGGCCAGGGAGGACATCCACCCCCTCCACCTCCAAACATGGGTTGAATATTGATGCATCTTCATGATATGATATGTTTTTGTTATCCGTGTTATGTTTGGACAATAATTACAAATGGGTTTATGATTAAATATGCTGTTGAGATGGAGGTCATTGGATGTTTTGGTTGAGGACCGTTTGTTTTGAATTAGCAAACGACTTCGTTTGTTCAAGTTTAGCTTGTTGAAAATACTTGCTCCTGAGCATTATACAACTTGTAACGACGACTATCGATGGACCTAGAATGGACCATGACTGAGCATCATACAAGTTGCTCATGTTTTAGCTCATATTAGCTTCTTTAGAAATAACAATTGCGTTTTGATTTATTTGATTGATTCATCTTGAAAAAGATTGTAAAACTTGACTTGTTGGACTGTTAATACAATCTGTGAGGATGTTAATATAATCCAAATATTCTAAAAAGAGGGAAAAAAAATTATATGAGGAGATTCACTATTTTCTAGATTTTTCAGCACAAATGACTTCACATTTCTAGATTTTCAAAATTTTCCACGTGTTTGGTTATTTTGATTCAAGGCCAAGCCAAATTAACTGGGAACCCTTGTTTAATTATGACTGACATTTATATTTTCTTAATATTAAGAATCTATAATTTACCAATAATTTGTTATCAGATCACCCACAGCGGTCCGGTCGATGCTTCATCGCCAGTGGAAATCCTAGGCGACGGCAATGTGGGGTAGCCCTCGCGAAAACCCTCCGACAATGTGTGTTTCGTAATTGTGATAATAAAAAATATCATAATGAAAAAATCAGTATCTCTAAACTTGATGATTATCCTATTTTATCTCAACATTTTTATAATTATTTTAAAATAAAAAATTGCATGTCTTAAGTTTCTAAAAAACTTTGTAGGCAAGATGTGAGAACTTGTAAACTATTTAAATAAAATTAACCAAACATCCTTATTATAATTTAAACTTTGTTTAATACATATAATACATTAGTACATTGTAGTACGCATTGTGTGTTGTGTTTTTTATATTTATTTATTTTTTATTGTTACATGTCATGAACTTTATACGATTATTATTTATTAAATTTTATATTGTAATATGAATTGTAAAGTGTAAAACAAGACAAAATCCCATGCTCCCATTTATATATAAAAAATTTAATGAAAAAACAATTATTTCTGTTTTTAATGATAATAATTTTATAATATTAAATTCGAATTCATATTATTTTATATTTGTCGGTGGGAGAAACAAGCCAGTCCTCTCCATTAATGTATGAAATATCAAGGTATGGAGCTGCTTCACTTTGCTTCAATTGCTTGGCGTACGCCACTCTAAAGTTCGGGCTTGCTCCCGGCCCGTAGTTCTCGAATTCACCAAACGACACCGTTCTGCAAAAAAAAATCTCTATGTAAGTCAAGCATAGAATAAGTGCAATAAAGAAATTTCAACGACGGACTGATCTCTACTAGAGTCCATCCAGTCATTCCATCCCTCGGCAGCAACTGCATCAGACATGTATGTTTTTGCAAATACCACAGTTGCATAATGTCCCCAAGCTCTCCCTAGCCACAATTTCCCACTCCCATCTATCTTGCAATTCACAAATGAGAAGCCCGTTTTTTCGTTTGATGAATCTCTGGCATGAGCTGTGATCGACCCGCTGATCCCTCCAGACGACACCTCTTTGGCTGTCGAATTAATCATGCAATCCTACAAAAACAACCAAATTTGTCTCAGCTTCTCAATCAAGAAAGAGACTTCACGAAACTACGAAAAATCGGAATTTTTTTTTACTAGTATGCTGTGGATATTTAACAATATGCAGAAAGTAAGTTGAAGAATGTAACTTTTGAGTATCTTCGACAAGCAAGTGTTGGTAACTAGTATACTGTCATGAATTAGTGTGATCAGTTTTATAAAAACTTAAACGATTATGATACGTACACACATACATATATATGCATACCTCATAGAGCGATCTGCCATTTCCGAAGATGAAATCAATGGATCCTTGTATAAAACATTCTTTGAAATAATGTCTGCCGTGATCATCATTTAATGTATCTTGTGCTCCATAACACCCACAACCATAAAATGCGGCCCGGTCACCTGAAATCCTCAACGCCACGGCCTGTCCTCCCATTTCTCCGGGATCAGGAGCAGGAGCTGTGTTCTTCACATTGAACGAAAAGTAGAATTAAAAAAGGTCAGTCAAACAAGAAAAAAGTACCAAAGATCCCGAAAAGAATATGAATGTGCATTTCACAAAATGAAAGTTTACCAAGAAACTGATGTTGCAAGCTGTGAAATTGGGAGCAAAGATGGCAACTGTGGGGCTATAAGCTGTCCCTCCGGTGGAGTTAGCTGTATCGTTCCATGCTATAGAAGTGTTGAGGTAACCTTGTCCCTGTACTATTACATTCGTTTTGTTCGAACTAACCGTGACCTTTTCCCTGTCGAAATGAAGTGTATATTTTGTTTATACAGTTGAGCAAATTTCAGTTTCTTTAACTAACAAAAGATATGTGGTAAAATATGTACATATTAAATGAAAGGATAAAAAGTAATGGCCGACCTATATGTACCAGCATCAATTATGATAAGTGAACTAGAAGTGCTAAAATCAGGCAGAGCATCTATTGCCTTCTGCACGCTGCTAAAATTCGCGCAGCCCTTTAAATCAACCGTGAAAACGAGCGAAACATTGTACAACGATAGAAGACTAGACTGCCAGATGCTGTCGTTGCATGAAACTTTATGCCTCTTATGATGGTGGTGGTGGTGGTGGTGGTGGTGGTGGCCATGCCGTTTTCTATGGAAAATGTTTTCAAGAATGGGGAGGAAGTATTTGTGATCTAAACCAATTTTTCGAGCTATTTTAATGAAGAACTCGATTTGATCATCGAACATAGGGTGAATGTGAAATGACGCACTAAGGGTAGAGTTATTGGAGAGTATGATGGAAAGAAGAAAAATGGCAAAGGTTGCGAGCCAAAAGAAGGTGGTGGTTTTGGTGTTCATGGCTTAGGTAGTGCGGTTGGTTAACTTTTTTATGTTGTTTGAGTTAAGTTTTGCTTTGTGACATGTGGGATTTTGTGTTCTTATATTGGGGATGAGGAAATGGGGTGACGTTGGAGGTAAGAAAAGTAGTGTGATTTGGTGTGTGAATCATGATTGGATTTTTCGATGCAGGAAAGTGAAAAAGAAAAGATATGGGCGGAATATGGGAGATTGAATAAGCCTCACGCCAAGCCATGTTTTGCTTAGGAGACTTCTGGCTAGTAATAATCGATAATCGAGGGCACATTTTAACTTGAGGCGAGCAAGAACAATTATCCTACAACTAAAAAAACTTATTATTCTCGCTTTTATTTCAACAAAATTCAAGTTTCGGACCTTAAAAAGCACATTTAGTTAATTTTGTATTTGTTGTAGGGGCGTAACTCAACACTTTAAATCATAAAGCAGTCTAAGCATGATTCTCGACAATAATTGCCTCCAACCATTACTGCCAATAATTATATTATACTTAAAAATCATACGTTCGAAGGTTCTAATACCAATTATTGGATCGATCGTATACATAACAACTCAAGTGTCACGTTCTAATTCTCTTCTTCTGCTATGTTTAAATCGTCTTCCAGCAAGAATAATATTGCTTCCAACAATTTTTTCATCAAAATATATAAATCTTGCACGTTTTCAACTCTCTTGTGCAAGAGTGGACCATCATATTACATTCAAATTTTATTTTTGCTTTTGGCTCTTCATTTGATTTCTCTATTGGTTTAACACACTCGTCCAGCCAGAAATTTATCATTTAGTTACATAAGCTTTGTCAAGTGGTGATTTTTAGTAAGCTTAATAAAGTTTCTTGCTTTAATATTTCACAAGACCAACACAAATTAATAGCCAGCGAATCACAGGCCGAGCCTCAAGCATGCAAAGCTTCAAGCTTCATTTATTTCTAGTCCTTGTTTGCACAATGCAAGTGATTCTTCTAGGAAAATGAATGATGAAACAAGAAAATAATCACAACCGGCACAACCAATTCGAATGTAAACTTAGCATCAGAATTCACTCATGAAAACCACCTATTTGCGCTGTTGGTTACTTTGAGCTTCATGACAAGATTCTCACGCTGTGCTTCCACTTCCGCATACTTGAGACTCATTGTTAGGTAACGTTCACGAAGGTCTCTCAGCTCGGTTTCAAGGGATGATTTTGTTCTTTCGTACTTTTGTTGTGTCCCAGTTCCACCATCACCAGCTGGTTTCTTGGAAGAAACTGTAAAGTTCTTCTGGCTAGTGGATATAAACCTGATTATAGATTTGATCAAGAACAAGTGGTTCAGGGCCAAACGTAATCATGTTGGGGGATGGATTTAAGGGGTTAATGGGTTTTTATTCGAGAAAGTTTATTGAAACAAACATGAAGTTATTTGTATATGATTTATGTGTGTTTCAGTGATTCTTGTCCATGGACAAACCTGTTTTTCCGAACTCTGTTCTGGTTATTTTTGTCCAAAGCCTCCGCAACTTTACTCTCCAGCAACTGCATTTTTGTTGCAGGATCCATACTGATAGCAAGAGGACTTTCGTCATGAAAATCGATGTCCTTTAGGTTGTGAAAGAAACAATAGGAATGAAAATCCACCCATATGATAGATAGACATGCTGACCAACACGAAAAAAAAGACGAAGAAGAAGCAATACCTCTTGATGAAAATGATATCTCCTCTCCATCAATTCAAGTTCTTCTTCAAGAGTGCAAGCCTTCCTGAAGCATTCATCCTTCTCCTCCTCGAGTGTAAATATCTTCTGCTGGAACTGCGAATTCTCTCTCTTTATTTCAGCTAGCTCATCTTTAAGATTAGAATTCTGGGTAAGGAGGACTTCTTTCGTGGTCAACTCACTATCCTTTTGCGCAATCTTTTCTTGGAGGGCTAAAGTTTTTCTTTTGTTTTCCTCACATTCAGAGAAGACAGTCTGAAAGCTAGTGATTTTTTCTGAAAGCAAAGCATTCTCGGCCTTCATTTCTTCATAATATCCAGTTACCTTCCGGAATGCAAGCTCTAGATTTCCCTTCTCAATCAAGGATTTTTGGAGCTCACCTTTTAAGACCAAGCTTTCATCCCGAAGACTCGAAAGGTTCTGTAACTGAACCTTCAAAATACTCACTTCTTTAGTAAGTTGCTGGCGTTCATAATCAGAGATGGTATGCTTCAATTCAAGGTCATTAATATCTGTCTTGAGTTTCTCTTCACTTCTCCTCTGATTTGCCAACGATTTTGACACGCGTTCATGGTCAGCCAACATTATGCCATGGCTTTGTTGAGAAGCAGCTAATTGACCACTCAAAACCTTAAATTTGGACTCAGATTCTTGAAAGGAACGTTGCAACTCATCCTTTTCAGCAAGTAACCGGGAAACTTCACCAGCAGCTTCAGAAGATATTCTTTCCTTTTCTTCGGTAACGTTGGAAATTTCTTTACTAAGATGTTCTACCTCATTCCGAACGGTTCTCAAAATTCAATGTTTTTTCCAAAATTTCTTGATGCCAAGTCTCCTGCAGAGAAAGTTTGTTCTTATGATCCTTAATTTCTTCCACAAGTGTATCTACCTCAGATTTCAAACAGTTCTCTCTCGTGTCGAAATCTTCGAGTACCGAATACAGATGATCTTCTAGATATTCGATTTTTTTAGTGCAATCAGACAAACTTTTCTTTGAATTTGTTAATTGAGCCACCATGGCCGAACAATGCTCCTTAAGTTCCTGATTTTCCCTTCTCAGTTCTGAATCTGAATTTTGAAGCTCTATTCGTTCTTGTGCAAAACTTGAAACAGATGCCCGTAAAGAACGATTATCCTCTTTAAGATCTTCACACTCTGTTTGAGCTTTTAACCACTGTTTCTGCATTTGTTCTGATTCTTGCTCAAGATTCAATATTTGACTGTCGATTTCAACTTTCAGTTTCTCGATCTCCTCTTGAAGATTCATAGCAATAGATTTGGACTTGTCAGTTTCTTGTTGAAATAATTCCTTCTCTTCTTTGAGGTGTTGTACTTCAGTTTCAAGGCGGCATATGCATTCTTGGCACTGAAAATTATCTTCTTGCAATGAATTAAAAATGCTTTCTAATTCATCCCTTTCCCTTTGAAGCTCCTCCGATTTTCTTTCAAGAATGGTTTTAGCATAAATCTGGGAATCAGCACTGTTACGAAGGATCGTGATATCATTTTCAAGATTCTTAGAATACTCAGATTTCATGTCATTCTCCCTTAATACAACTTCCATGTTCTGCTCAAGATGGTTGGTTTTCCGCTGCAATTCGTCAATTTCGACCTCTAATTCCCTCTGATACTGTAGAAGGGACTTGTTCTCTTCTTCCTTTGACAGCAATTTAGACTCTACGCAATCAAGTTGCAATCTTTTCTGATCCAATTCCTTCAATAAATCAGCACAGGTCTTTTCAAGCTTTGTCTTTGATTTTTCATGCCTTTGAACTTCTTCTTCCAAAGCCCCAATCCTCTCTTTGATCTCAAATTCATGACCCCGAATAACATCTTCACACTCGGTTGTCCTTAATTCCAATAGCTTGTTCAGCTCAATCAAACAGCTGCAAACATTTGCACCTGATATTGCCTTCTCTGTGCTTGAATTCTTAAAATCTTGGAGGAAATTTAAGCTCTCCTCACTTGTCATTGAGGATACAGAGCACAAAGGCTTCGTTAAAAGATGAAAAGCTGTTTCAAGCTGTTTCAAAATCTCGCTAAAGTGTTCAGAACATTCAAACCCAGCATTTGGGACCTCCTCAGAAAAGTTACAAATTTGAGACTTGGGATCACTTACATCAGAATTATCACTAGGACAAACGTTTGGATGCTCACTTGAAACCGAACCAAAAGATGGACATTTTTGTATGCCATCTTTATTCGACTCCTTGAGCTTCAATAAGAGTTCAAGATTTTCGTCCGTGAGCTCAGTGCAGTCATTCTCTAGCTCTTGAACTTTTTCTCTTAATGACTCAATTTCTTGTATCAGATCCAATTTAATTTCATCGTCTACATGACGTGATAGATTTGTTTCTAATCTTGCTATTTCTTCTTCCTTCAAAGATATTTGGGATTTGTAATCCTTCTCAACTTGGAACAGAATCTGGCTATTTGAATTCTGAGCATTAACCAGCTCTTCGGTTCTATCTTTCAGGGCTTTGTCGAGTAAAAATACACCAGCTTGCAATTTCTTCTCTGATTCTTGAATTTTCAACATTTTGTTATCCTCCAAATTTTGAGCTATTGAACTTTCTAAATCTGCAAGATATGGTTTGAGAGATGAAAGATTTTCTATTTCAGCTTTCTGCTGTTCAATGGTCTCTTCGAGCTCTTGAAGAACAGAAACAAGCTGAACATTTGATTCTTGACTCCACTTCAGTTGTTCGCCTAAATTAGCATTTAAATTTTGCTGATATTTTATCTCATTTTCCAGTATGCTTTGTATATGAATCAAGCTTTCTGATTGAATGCTGAAATCTTCTTGGGCACACTTCGCTCTTAAATCTTGCAACTCCAGTTTCAAACATTCGATTTCTCTCTTCAATCCATCATGTTCTGAATAAGCAAATGAGCGCTCCATAACCAACTCAGCTTGTTTCTTCGATTGATCCGATATTTCCTTTCTGGACACATCCAAATCTATTACAAGCTTCCTAGCATTTCTTTCCCACATCTTGGCTTCTGCACGGAGTTCTTCAATGGTATCTTCTGCAGCTTCCAATAGACTTTTTGTAGAACCAATAATGTTTGTTGAAGACTTGGCGACCACTGTTTCATTTTGCGAGTCCTCTCTTGGATAAATATGGGAATTCTGAGATGAATGGTTTGATGCAGAATCTTCAAAAGAAAGATTATCAGGTAGAACGCTACCGTCATCAATCCTGCCATCTCGCCTTCCAAGAGGATTATACTCTTCACCCTTTGACCCATTCCTTGAGGACAACGAATCTTCCTTTCTTGTCACTTCCTCTATTGAGTCAAAGCTGCAAAACGGGCCACCTGCTGATTGACTTATGACCTGCAGATCGTGAAAAATGAGACTGATCATATTGATAAATCAGAGAAGAGAGAGGCAGTGAACAAGAACAAAAATTTCAAGACCTTGCTCTCTAATTTTAATAGACGGGGGATGGTTGCAGCTGATTCATTTGTTGGAATTTCGTTAATACCATCACTTGAATGATTCAATCCGGTTGATTTACTGCAGAGATCGAGATTCTCCACATTCTGTTCTTTGTCTTCAGAAGTTGAGTGTTTCGAGTTCTCGTTCCTGGATGAATTCAGACAAATTTCGTGTGAACATTTCCAAAATCCATAAATCAGAAATGGGATTCTTCCAGAACATATATAGAAACCTGATCTTTGATCTTGAGGTAAGGCATTGAATCTTCAGCTGTAGGACACATAACATAAAAAGCACTTTAATCAATCACCGACTGTATTATGTTCCCTAGCTAGTTATCATGTTTCCATGTATATATGGATGTGAGCTTGACTTCACTAGGAAAATAAAGAAAGAACAAAAAGCCGACCGATTGGCAAATTTCAAGCTTCATATGTTGCTATACCTGTAAAATTGTCCCATAACTGCATTTGTTTAAAGGTTGTGAAACTGCAGCAGCGACTTTTGAACTGGTATAACGTGCCAAGTTGATGTTTACTTCGCCAAGGATGCTAGATCTGCTCGAACCCTGAAATGCAATGGTAAACTTACAACTATGTGTATTACATTAATGATGGTAATAACACAACTCAAATATTCTGGAAGTCCAGAGTAATCCAAGTGACATGTTTCAATCGTTGTATCATATAGGCAGCCACAGAACAGCAGTAGCAAGTGCTCCCCATTACTTACACAGAACTATAGAAGAAAGTGAAAGATTTTGGATCGTACCATGGACACAACAAGCTTGATGAGGGATTCTTCAGACTCTTTGGAAGAATCATTCTGCGACACCCGAATAGATTCGGAGTGAACCTCAGTCCATTGGCAATTTCCATTTTTTACAAGTGCTTTTCCCAATCTGGCAAATGTTTTCCCAGTCTCGGGCGAGATTAGAGAAACTAAAAGCACGTCCCATCCCTTTGGCACCTGATTGATGGAAGATTTACATAACTAAGACACCATTGATCTAACTTAATTCATGCTAATTTATTGACTTGTTAAGAATCTTAAAAATCAACTATCTAGCCGAACCGAAACACGTCAACTACTCTGCATCACATGAGCATTAAGACCAATCTGTATCACAAACTATTATCTATGTTCTGTATCCATGCGATCACCAACTTTTCTCCTGTTTAATAGGGTAGACCAATAGACACACGAAGTTTTTCTGTAAATTTTAACAGTAGAGACAAAATGTAAGAAACTTATCAACAAAAGTAGAAGTGCCCATTTTAGTACATCTCAATGTCACTGAATCCACCTTGCTGGCTATTTCCAGCAATAGTTTCAACATAAAGTATTGAGAATTTCATAAGATTTCAAATGAATTGACTGTTAAGTACAGTAGTATTATTCAAGCCAAGTCAAAATACAAACATCAGCAATCGACAAAGTGATTTTTGACAGAAACAACAATAATTTCACACCAATGCACGTTACGTACATACTCCCAGGGACGAATCATTACAGCTAACAAAGTAAACAACAAACCATAACAAGAAAATGGAAAAAAAAAAAAAGGAAAAAGGACCAAGAATGGGAAAAAAAATTGCAAATATTCACCTGAAGGAGTTGCAAATTTGAGAACTTGAAATCGACCCTTTCTCTTGGTTTGGATGATTTACTATTCGGCTTCTGTAATTTGAACATCGTGTCTCTCACTGATTGTGATTCTTGAAACTAGGCAGCAATTCCATCAAGTTCTTTTTCAGCAGGAGAACAAGAAAATGGACATTTTGACATTATTATCTGCTGTTGGTTTTTATTGTTATGCATTGGAATCACAGAGAAACAATGTAGAGAGAACAGTAGAGTTTGCTAGCTGGTCTTTGTTCTCGCACGTTGGTACATAGTTTTCCAACGAGAAAACAGTAGAGTTTGCTAGCTGGTCCTTGTTTTCGCATGTTGGTACATACATATGTTCGGAATCAACGATGCTCTAGAAGTCAGGTGAGACTAGTGGTTGAGTGTGTGTGTAACTTAACTTGATACGATCATTCATATAAAAATAAAATATGCTTTAAAAATCAATGTTTCTAAATTACAAGTATAAAATATGCCATCAAATGGTGAAATGAAATATATAGAGAATCGGTTATTGGACGATGTCATTATGTTACATTGAGTAATGAAAAGTTTATTCTTGCTTAAAAAAAACCCTTAATTAATATAAGTTCCCAAGTATTTATATAAACTGATTTAACTCCAAAAATACAATATATTAACAACTGGAAGTCAAAAAAAAATTAACTTTCCAAGTAGCTAACATATGTACAGAGGCGGTGATATTTATTCAAAATAAAGATGACAATCTAATCTAAGAGAAAAATATATCAATATCTTAATCAACTAAATAATTATTTTTAAAATTATCGTCGTAGGGACGTGACTATAAATTTACAATAAGAATATTTAAATAAAAAAAATACATGAAAACCCGGGAGATATGGCTTGCACTTTGGATCTCACATCGAAGTAAGAGATCGACTGGGATACATGGAAAAAAGTGCAAGACAGCGAGCTATTCAATCAATCTGGCGAAAAAAAAGGATATTAGATAAATATTTATTTTTAAGTGTTTATTAACCTAAATATTAAGGTAAAAACTTGTGTGAGACGGTCTCACGGATCGAATTTGTGAGACGGATCTCTTATTTGGGTTATTCATGCAAAAGTATAATTTTTTATGCTAAGAGTATTACTTTTTATTGTGAATATGAATAGGGTTGACCCGTCTCACAGATTAGTATCTGTGAGACGGTCTCACAAGAGACCCACTCAAATATTAATTAACATGCCCACAGATCAAGTCGTGAGACGATTAAACAAACAAGGCGGCTGCAAGGCAGAATTGAGATCGAATAGTTTAAATATGATTTCGGTTTTGGTTTCTAACGATTCTTATTAAAGTTGTTTAAGAGCAGATCTCTTGTGAAATGGTATCACGAATCTTAATCTGTGAGACGGGTTAACTCTATTGATATTCATAATAAAAAATAATACTCTTAACATAAAAAATAATACTTTTTCATTGATGACTCAAATAAAATATGTCTCAAAAAATATGATATGTGAGACCGTCTCACAACTTTTTGTCGTTGTTTAATTATGCTTCGGGCCGATTGAGAGTGCTATTTAAATTAAGCTCAATTTGCAAGTCTTTCTACATTATTATGTGCATATATGACTTGAATCAAGTATATGGATTCTTTAAAAAAAATTATTACTCTAAAGATTTTATACAAATTAACATTACGATTGTAATGTTATTGTACATGTGGAGCCTTATATCCGACTGAGGTAGATTGGCGAAGTTCGATTTGTTATAAGAGTTCATTATAATCCCATTTAAACAAAATTAGTAGCTCAAACAAATCTTGGAATGTTTAGAAAATCAAAGGACAAGAAATTTCCAAAATCGAATAAAAATAATATCACAGGCTCAGTTCAGGGAATTTGCTGCAGCTAAATTGAATTAGTTTGCCTTTGGCTCACTTTCATGTATAAGCCCTGTTCATGCAACAATCAAAAGCCTGATTTCAGATGGTGATCACAATCCATTTTAAAATTGAGAGCGGGTGGCCTTGGGAGGTTTTTCCAAAAAAAAAAATTAATTTTTTTTAAGAATTGAAGAGGGGGCGGGTTTCTTTTTCAGTTTGGAAGAATGGCAAGAAACAGGAATCACGGTTCAAGAAAATTACGTTTGTCGTGTGAATGGTGGCACCAGTTGTCATGCCAATATCTTGATCAGGGATCAACTCGAAGTTGAAGCGCTGAACAAACACTGCCAGGGCTACAATTGCTTCGAGCAAAGCGAATTGATCGCCAACACATTTACGTGGCCCTCCACTGAATGGTATGTATCTGCAACACCGATACCATGATGTAGCAGAGACAGAAACATAAAACTTCTACTAGCATTACTAGAAAAGCGAAAATTTAAAAAGGGGATGCCTGAAATCAGTGTTTGTTTCATTGGGAACGGGTCCTTCTAAATCGAATCTTTCTGGCAGAAACTCCTCCGGTCTTTCCCAAACCTGGCATAGCATAATGTAAGGACAGATGATAAAATGTTATGGTTTTGGATTTCAGGGAAATAAATGAATCCTGCCTACAAAACAAAGGTGATAGATACCTGGGCAGAGTGATGAATATTGTACACTGAAATCATGATATCTTGACCAGGATTAACTTTATAGTTCCCTGGTAGTACGTCGGCTACTTGAGCTCGTCTCAACAAGACCTGATGAAAAATAAATATTAGAAACCAAATAATATTTCTCAGAAATTCGGAATCGCGTTCTATGTTATTAAAATAAAGCTATCTGAATTATGATTTCAATTGTGATGTAATTAACGATGACTAACAAGAGGTTTAGTCATCTAAGCCTTGTAAAGTAAATATGCGTATTCAGGATTAAACCATTCAATGCCAACTGCGAATGTTGTTAGGGATTCTCTCCCGCAATTTTTCTACTATTCTAAATTCAAAAGTATAATCAAGAATTATGAACATTGGCAAATGAGAATAGGTTCAGCCAACGTGAGAGATGGGAATCATAACTTACGGGTGGATGTGGGTATAAACGCATTGATTCCATTATGCAACGTGTCAAGAACTTGAGATTCTTTATGTCTTCATAGGTAGGAAGACGCCCCTGTAGAACTCTATCGACCTCAACTCGTGCTTTTTCCAAAGAGGATGAATCCTGGATTACAAACAAGTTTAGTAAAAACCTGAGGTATGCATACCAAAACCGAGGAAAAAAAGTGAAGAGGCAATCATGTTGGCAATTAAGTACGCATCATATATGCATTTTGGACCCACGCCAAGTTCTGGAATTATAAAAATTGTTTATAATTGGCATAAATTATTTTGTAATGTGAACGTATTTCTGAAACTTCTTAACACATCATAATCACTTTCCTTAAAGCATTATTCTCCAGTTCAAGTTGGAAATTGTGTGCAAATAGGTTTTAGGCAAATCGCTTCCAAGGATACAAAAAAGCTATTTTCAGTGTTTTGCACAAACAAAGACAATCCCAATGACGAATCTATTGAACCTGTCAAATCTTGACAAGGACAAGAAGTAAAATCCATGCAATGTTCATTAAACAAATCAATGGAGCTGGCAGCTACTATGAAGAAGAAAACGCGGTGCTTCATCACTTTTTCCAGTATTTTATGTTCTGTATTGCTACTTCTTGGGACTTATTCAAGTGAACAACTTCACCCTTTCATAATTAGGAGAATTACAAAATGTCTATTTATTATTGTTAAAACATTAAATAAAGGACCAAGAGATTTTTAGTAAATACAAACGGTACCTTACTGAGCAGATAACTCGTCCAAGTTAACACAGAGCCTGTGGTTTCATGACCGGCAACTAACATTGATAAAAGGTCGTCCCTTAGCTGTGTGCTAGAAACCTAAAAGAAATATGACAAATCACGTTTAGAATATTTGTGGATAGATACATCAACAGGTCTTGAAACATTAAAAAGTTTCGGTAGAAAAAAATCATCATAACACCACCAGTTTTAAGTGAAAGATCATGCGGCATGAGAAAATTACTAATTGTGGGCAACTTTTATTGAAGGCAAAGCATGTTTAACCACAAGGTTCACAGAAGGGTTGCATCCAAGAATATAGGAGGCGGAAGCAAGATAGGTGATTGTATTGATTTTGAGGGTGAAATTTGGAGATTTTGAAAATTTAATTAAAAAATTCAAAATTACTTAATCTAATGGGGCGATCGCCCTCCCTGCTTAATTGGACCCTGGTTGCATCTACTATGCCATTTTCAATATTATTGTAAGAAGGTCACCAATACAAATGAAGCAAGTTCAATGTAAATCCGTACTTCCTCTCTACTAGCTAGTAAGAATCGAAGAATGCTCGGGTCTGTGTCATTTACATACTCTTCCTCACTAATCCGTTCACCCTCAGTTTCCACAATCTCCTTGCACTTTGATATGAGTTCTTCCACCGTTTGTCTGATCAAAGAAACTGCCTTTTCAGCTTTAATCTGTCTAGGGATAACTTTACATAAAAAATTAATCTGCACAAATAGAAAAAAAAGCTTTGTTGTTTACACCGAACAAATAAAATATGATACGTCCCAACAAGTCAAAATATAACCCGCCTTCCAGTAAGGTAATATATCAGTTGAACGCAGCTCTGCCTCTTTCAGAGCAGTGTAAACCGCATCGATGACAGGATTATTGGTCGTGAGAGAATCAAAATTGTAGTTGAATAAAGCAAGACCAATAACATCAAGTGTAAGTTGCGAAAATGCTTCCTCCATGTTTACAGGTGACCCGTTGAGCACAGCAGGCTTCAGCTTTGCCACCAACTGCTCAGCACATCTGCAAAAGACCCGATCTACAACTATTGATAAGTACTTCTTGTGAAGTGATGGAACCACAGCCCTACGCCTCACCTATAGAGAGAACATGATATAAACCTCAAAATACCGATATCCATAGTAAAACTCATGCAACATAATGACCCCCACAAATATACGTAAATAATAACCATTAATTCACTTACAAGACAAGTATCATTGCCTATTATTTCCACAATGAACTTGATAGAGAATAGTGCTCGAGTCCATGATCTAAATTTAAGTCAAAGGTTGACAGAATGAGAATTGAGATCAATGGCTTCAATAGCAGTAAAGTTCAATGTGATGTCTCACATCGGTTGTATTAAGTTTTTGAGAATTGAATATGGATTTGAACAACCCTCCCCTTAGTTAGTTTTGGTGGTGGAATTAGACCAAAGTCTTAATCTTACCATGTTATCAGAACTCAAACTCATCATTATTTGTTGGACTGCCCTTACGGACCATCCGCTAATGTTTTATAAACTTTATGTTTCAATTGTTTATTAATGAGCTTGGAGGGATGTGTTACTGTCTCACATCAACCAGATTAAGTCATTCATGTGTGTGAGATGATGTGTTAGATGTCCACATCGGCTGACTAAGTTCTTAGGAGTTATATATATGGACTTGTACTGATGGACTCTTTTATCGCAACAGTACCTAAGCAAGCACAAACTCCATAAAACAATCAATTTCCTACTAAAGTTTTTTTATTTTTAAAAAAGATCAGATCTTCGCACTCGCTTATCCACAAAGTCCAACCTATTAATCCAAGACAATCAACCAACGACCTCTACAATTATGCAACCAAAATTTATCAAACAATTCAAAACTTACAGATATTCCGCAATTTCGTTTCTCCATCCACTCCAAATGCTCACAAAACGCGCAAAAATTCACAAATTTGTTAATTGGAAGCTAAACTAATGGGATATTTGTAAGTGTGTATAATTTACCGTCCAAAGAGACCCTTCCGCAATGGCAAAACCAGATCCAAACAAGAACTCAGACACCTCAGCCACAAGCCCTTTTGCGTACTTTGCGCCATAGTTTTTCAACACATGCTTGGCAATGGGGGGATCGCTTACCACCACAAAATTCCTCGGCCCGGCGGGTAGGCGGTAAATGGGCCCATAATCATTCATCCACTTGAACAGAGGAAGGAAAAGCGCCCCGCCGAGAAGGTCCGCAACATCATCCAGCTTGGCACTGGCATTGGGTATGTTGGACTCGTCTTTTAGGCCTACTGATGTTAGAGATTTTGTAATACCGGTTAGCCAATCTGGGCTCACCCACGAGGCGGGCTTGGTGTTCGGCGGCTTCTTGTTTATGGAGTTCTTGATGAATGCTGCTGGGGTCTCGGCGACCCGGTGGCTGCGTCGGCGGTGGCAGTAGCGTTTGGCGAGGGGTGAGGAGGAGAGAATGGGTGCGGCTGACATGGCGGCAGTGGGATGGGTTTAGTTGGTAGTCCCAGATTGCCACCAAACAATTTTAATTTTTCCAATTAATAATTTTTTTTTTTCAAATTTATTTCCAACTTCGAAGGAATAGAATGAATCAATTTTTTGATTGTAAGTTAAATTTACGATCTATACTCAACGAACGATTATATAACTAAAAATGAGACTCATCGACGCACACTCAACCCATGCTCAACGCTGCTAAATATTGATGTTTGACTCATTGAAATACATTAAAACAATATTCAACCCATGTTAAACATTGATCGAGTGAACATAGGTCGATTAAACATTATGCTCGATAGGTCGAGTGAGTGGCTTTTCATTAATTCTTAACATTAGTTAGTCGACACATTCTTAACATTAGTTTCGAATAAACAACTTAACATTTGATAGCATTTATGATGATGTTACAACATTATCATTTTTATGAATATCTTTTAACAATTTACTTAAATTAAAATATATATCTCATTGTAAAATGTTTATATAATTATAAATTATTTATATGTTTAAGATACATTCTAATTATATTTTACGTCATCATCATTATATGTTAATTATATATTTAGACATTCTCAATTTTTATGTTAAACGCAATCAGTATCTTTTAATTATCAATTTTTATCTTTTAATTATCGCATATCAAAATGTTTAACATAGATTTAAATTATTTATGTTTTAACATGATTAACAATTAGACTCAATCTCGACTCAAATTATTTACTCGAACTAAAATCGACTCAAACCCTAAACTTCAAAACCCAAACTCGACCCACTCCACCCAAAATGCACCCGCTCAATCCAAACTCCACCCAAAAACTCCACCCACTCAACCCAAACTCCACTCACTCGACTCATTCTATCACAAACACAATACAATAATTCACTCCACCCACACTCCACACAAACTCCCGCACGAACATATCACAATAACTCACTCCACCCAAACTCTACTCACTCAACTCATTCCATCACAAACACATTAAAATCTCTGTCAAGAAAAAAACAAACTCAACAAATTAATAAAATCGATTATCTTTAAATTTTAACAAATTGCATATCATTCAACCGGATCTTCTAACAAATTCTCCAATAGAAGAAAATATGTTTTGTTTTTTTCTTCCATATCTTTTCCTGAGCACACGAGGCAACTACTAAAATATGCAACATTCTCGACCCACTCAACCCACGGCCCATTTGAAATATGCAACAAGACTCTACCCCTGCTCGACCTACTACACCTATGCTCGACCCCACCCAACTCATGGGCTCGACCACTCAACCTTGTTCGACACATTAGACCCACTGCTTGACCCACTCACACTTCTACCTAATAAACAAATCACAATATCGAAAGAAACTGATTTCTGTAAAATTGTTACAATATTACTGCTATACAAATTTTATAATACATAATCCTCTTACAAATTTTCAAATGATATTTGATTATATTTTGTTTTGTTAATTCAAACCATGCAAAGCAATAAATGATTATGTTATAAAATTGATCGAAACATTTTTTTTTTGTAAAACAACGAATTATTATTATTTGCTCCTATAAATGTTATCCGTCCGATGATCTTGAATTTATTTGGTAGTATCCTCGAACTACATGCATAAATTTTAATTCGGTTAAAACTTACATGTTCAAATCAATTTCGGATAATCAGATTTAGCATTAGAGTGCTACTCATGTGCAAACATGAATTCTACTCTATTGATTTCCATGGATTGTAAGTTGATATAATCGTTGGCTGTTGTGTGATATCTTCATTGGACATAACTTTCTCTCACTTTCTGTCTGAATTGGACAAAATTCTAGTTCCAATCGAGGTTAGAGTAATAATTTATGCTTTTAAGACAAACTAGCAAGAAGCACGTGCGATGCACGTAAATATTAATTATTTAATAAAAATTAAAATTTGATTTTTTTAAAATAATTTGATTCATTTTTTTATTTATATTGATTTAGTCTTTTGTCATATTAGATTAGACGAATAAATTAATTAAAAACTTATATACTTTACTTTCAAAATTGTTTCTCAAATTGAAATTCAAGTCGTTAATTTTATGTTATATAATAAATTATAATTAGCATAATATATAGAATGAATTGAACTGAAACAAATTTTGAAAAAATATATATCTAAGCACCACGTATATGGTATAATAACCGAAAAATCAAACAGATTATGGATTTTATAAATGCATAAATAATAATTTATATAAGTGAAGCACACTAAGGACAAATAATTATCAATTTAAAATATTTATGACTAACTCATCAAAATATTATCAAAACTAATGAAATAATAATAATTGATAATAAAATATAACCTATAATACTCAATTTAAATATTATTTAACCTCCTACATAACTTTTTACCTTTTGCTTTAGAATTATATATCATAGATAAATTAATTTTCATATACATTAGTTAATGAATAATTTTTTTAAAAGTATATAATTTATATTTTTCATTAAGCCATCAATTACAAATTATATATATATATATATATATATGTATGTATGTATTTGTATGTGTTTAGTGATTGTATATTTTTGGGATCAGGAAAGAATTCAGATGTGGTGAATAAACTCTTTAAAAAAATATTTGCTTTTAAAATTTGTTTTCAATCATTTTTACACGGTTGAAAGATTTTCTCAAACGGTTATAAATATTAACCACGTGAAAAGTGTGGAAGACGGTTCAATATTTCTAATGATATTTTCAACCTGTTGACAATCTAAACAACAAGATACAGTTTGAAATGTAAAAACTTGTGAATATTAAAGACACGGAAATTTTATGGATGTAAAACACTCATACGTCACTCCTTCTTCCTCTGTAAGAAGGATTCCACTAAAAGACTTTGTCTTATATAAATATATAAATATATATATTTATAAGTGCGGCTAAAATATTTAAACTTCTTATTATAGCTAACTATTTTAATTTTTCTATCAGATTCGTATTTTATGATATTATTAGTATATTAAAATTCATAATTATTGATATAAATTCTACTAAATAATTTATTAAATTCTTTACTTTCAATTCTTAGTTAAAAAATAATAAAATATATTAGTATTAAATTTCATATTATTATATTATTATATACTTATCATGTTATTGTACTATTGCATATATAATTATTTTTTTCTTATATCTTCATGTGATATTATAATTTATTACTTAATTAAAGACTACACTAAAATATAATTACAAAATTGCATTAAAATAATAAAATAACATGTAGAAAGAAAATTAAAAGGATAAAATATTTAAGCTTAGTATAAAGATGGATTATTTGAGAAAATTAATTTAGGAATTACATTTTATTCTTGAAGTGATATAAATTATTACAATCAATGTATATTGTAGTGATAATTCATTAGCAATTGTTAGACTATTAATTATATATGATGTGGAATAATTAGGCTACTAATTAATTATATATTAGGTGGAATAAAAAAAAATTTGATATTTCCTTTTTACACTTACAACAATTAGAAATTTACAAATATATCTTTATTGAATTTTTGGATTTGTATTGATGAGGATGTCATTTTTATCTTTTGACAATTGAAAAAATTGTCAATTATCTACACTTACGTAGGTTTATAGATAAAAAAAATATATTTTTATTATCAAACATATATTCATTTTTAATGCATAGATTTCCTATAAATTATGTAGAAAATTTCTATGCAATTAATCTAACAACACACAATTTAAGGGGATGATAGAAAATTTACAATGAAAAACTTTGTTATTATTTTTACATTTTTATAAGTATAATAGTTAAATATATATTCTTTTAATATTTTTAATGATTTTTTAAAATTAAAAAATATATTGTTTTAATATTTTTTCTTAGAATTATGTATCAAGAAAATGTTATTTCTCTAATGTATGTTTATTATCAAATATCTATTCAATTTTTATGTAACATTATTTTCAAAGATTCTTATGTTGCAATTTTTTATTAAAAAATAAAAACACTATTTTAATCCTTATGTATATAATGATTGTGTAGAAAATTTTCATGCAATTAATCTAACAACACACAATTTATGAGAATAGTAGAAAATTTACAAGGAAAAATTTGTTATTCTTTTTATACTTTTATAAGTATAATAGTTAAATATATATTCTTTTTAATATTTTTTGTAAGAATTATGTATGAAGAAAATATTATTTTTCTAATATATTTTTTATTATCGAATATCGATTCAATTTTTATGTAATATTATTTTCAAAATTTCTTATTTTACAATTTTCTATTAAAAAAAATAAAAACACTATGATCCTCATGTGTTTAATGAGTTCAAAAAAATAAATAGCTCAATTAAATACATAATCAATACATTACAAATCATTATCCCAAATTTGTCCCTAAATTTTATATATTTTTTCCACCAATGCCCATGTAATTAATACAAACAATGCATAGTTTTTGGGCAATGTAGTAAAATCACAATCAAAAAACTTTGCTCATCATCCACACTTTTATAGGTATATAGATTTGTCTCACACAGATATTGGTGGTACATATAAATAGTTTCTTAAGATACAAGTAATACTCCATGAACCGACCAACTTTAGAATTATTTTTGAACTCCCTGAATGAGCACAAAATCTTGACAAATGCACCCGTATGAACTTAAAAAATATTTGTATTGTGTTTGATCACATTTAATTTCATGTCTTGAATTGTGAAAATGAGGCTCTATTTATATTTGCTTTCAAAATACCGACCAAAAGTTTTACAATATTTATATAAAATTTAATCTTACAGTTAACTCAAACACGTAAAGAACCAAAAGTCTACTCAAATGAGAACCAAAGGTCAACCTTACTAAATGAACCACGATTTATTTTCATTCAAAATTCAATAAAATTATGTTTTTAGTTTCCAACAAGAATACCTCGCTCCAATGGAAACTATGTTCAAAGACATAAAGTATCCACCCTGCGAAACGTGAAAGAAGATGGAAAAATTACCTTGTTACACGTCAATCAAGTCACCAAACAAAATAATTGATTTGATATCACATTCACATCAAGATTAACTGATATAAGCTTAGATTTAAGTGGATCCTCTGCTGTGTTATTCTGTCAAAACATCCGTAATTATAACATCCATCAATTCATCAAAAATCGTGAGATCCACGGTTATATATTTACTATAACAACATATTTCTTTCACTCAAATTTTTTTTAATATTAAAACTCATTATTTGTGGGTCACTGTCCACTCAATGATCTTAAAAAAATTTAGTATTAAATAAATATGTTTTACAATAATTAAATCATTATTATTCTAATTTTTAAAAATAATCTTATTTTTAATAAAATAATTTTTAAAATAATAATATTATTATTTAAATATTTTTATTAAATAAAATAGATGTTCGAAAGAAATAACACAACAGAAAAAATATTTAAACAAGACATGAACACGATTTATTTAAAATTATAATATAGTTAAAAGTTAAAAAAAACATAAAAATAAAAAATCTAAAAAAAATGATTAATTTAAAAAGTTGTTAAAAAAATAAAAAATCCAAAAGAAACGAAAATTTTTTTTTAAAACAAAATAAAAAAAATAAGAGAGAAGGCGTTTGCGCATGCCCTTAATAGTTGCCATCAAAATGTGTTATTAAGGATCCAATACCAAGCATCATCATTGTTCTTGCTTTCTGCCCTAGCTTTTGAATGGCTTGATTCAAGTTTTCTAATTGTAATTTTAAAAATTTCATTTAATTCATTTACCGATCGAAATAATTGATTTGTAAGTTAGATTGATTTGCTCGGTTTTGATTGACAGGAACAAAACTGTAGTTTATCTAATATCGAGAGTGTTAGTCTCTGGTTCCCCAAATCGAAAGAAAAATAATAAGGGAAGAAGAACAAAAATCTATAGCTATAAAACTTAAGGTAAAATATAAACAATTTAAGGTGTATCGGATAACAAGGGATCATCCATGAGTTGATTCTTGATTCTTGTCCCTGTCAAGCATGAAACAATCCAGTACACAATTCCAGCGGAGAAGAAGCCAAAAAACCAGGAATTATCGTATATTACAGAAAAAATTCCCAGGACAGAACTCAAGATCCCAACTTCATGCAACAAACCAGGAATCAATGGAAAGATTCCTACCGTCAATGCTCCCAATGCCACCAGATTGTATCCCCTGTAATAATAATAAGCCCCGTCCGGGCTCAATGTGTACAAATCCTCAATACTCAAATTCGTGCCACGGATAAGATAGTAATCAGCCAAGATTATGCCTCCAATAGGTCCCAATAACACCGAATATCCCACAAGCCATTTGTTGACGAAATTCTCGCTCGATCCTATAAGTCTCCAGGGCTGAAAACCGATCCCGATTAACGCTGTCAAGAGTGCACCTCTTCGAAAAGTGAATATTTTGGGGCTGAGGTTGAGTAATGCGTTAGTCGGAGCAACAACATTTGCGGGAATGTTGGTCGTAATTACGGCTAGACTTATGCCGAAAACGGCTAAAACCTTGATCAAAACTCCATCAATTCGTCCCAGAAGTTTTATTGGATCCGATATTACTTCACCAAATATGACTTTAGTTGATGATGTTACTGCAAGTCCTACGAATGTGAATGCACCCATGAAGACCGGCAGCCCGAGTTGTCCCGTGGCCTGATCCTTTTGCGACTTGGCGAACCGGGAAAAATCCGGAATGTTGAGTGCTAGAGTAGCCCAGCAGCTTATGTTTGCTGTCAGTGAAGGAAAGAAGAGCGCCCAAAACTCAGAGTTTGAGAGCCTGGAGGTTAAAGACAGCATTTGACTGAATCCTCCAGCTTTAACATACGACCAACCAAGAAGACAACAAGTGAGAAAACCAAGATTGGGGCTGAGAATTTCTGAAGAACCCGAATCCCATCCATTCCTTTCCACACAAACAACAATTGAGCCACCCAAAACGTAAGAAAGCATGCAAATTCAAGAGGGGAAGTTCCAAGCCAAGAAACAGGTTCCGCGATAGCAGATTCCTGAACAGTTTTTGGAAGTAAAAGGAAAATGGCATTACCACCTATCCAGGAATCGATCCCATACCAACCACAGCCAACCAAGGCCCTCAGCAGAGTTGGGATGTGAGCACCCCTGATTCCGAACGCCGATCTCGACAAAACGGGGAACGAGATTCCGTAACGGGTCCCCGGATGGCCTGTTAGGATTAAAGGGAATAGCAGGATTACGTTGGCGGCAATCACGGTGGCGATTCCTTGCCACCATGCCATTCCCAGATCAACTAAGCTGCCCGCTAGGTAATACATGGGCACACTCACCACGAGTGCAGCCCACAAAGTAGCCATTTCCAGACCGGAAAGAGTGCGTTGATTCAAGGTTGTGGGCTTAAGATCGTCGTTCGTGAAGGTGGGATCAAGTTCCTGTTTAAGTTGACTCGTGGAAGCCATTGACGGATATTGAGTGTTGCTGGGAAAATGCTACTCTGCACGGGTAAAACACGGGACTCCATTTTATTTATCGTTTCGTGTAGTATCTCCAACCACTGAAATTTGGTCCAAAGATATTCTTAAAGCTGTTCTACAAATTGTAAAACTTTTAAATAATATCTGATGGTTAAAAAGCTAATCTTGGAGGAAATCTTTAGAAGAGTTATCCTATGTAAAATATAACGTACAGTTCAGACACTTGCAACTCCTCCTATCACATTTTCTTCCATAATTTCACAATAATAACGAAACTATGAAATGAATAAAATATACCCAAAAACTTTTGTGAGACGGTCTCGCAGATTAATTTCGTGGGTCGAATCTTTTATTTGGGTCATCCATGAAAAAAATTATTTTTTATGCTAAGAGTATTATTTTTTATTGTGAATATCGGTTCGGTTGATCCGTCTCACAGATAAAGATTGGTGAGACCGTCTCACAATAGACTTATTCATAAATATATTAGATGGATATCGAGAAGTCACTCCGATGCTTAACTCAAAGAGCGAGAAAATATATTTATGATGGATTTTTTTAATACCTTTATCATATTTATAGGCACGAGTCCGAGTGTTCTGTTTTGTGGTAGAGGAAGAATTAGTTATTATGAGTTTTTTGTAATGAATTTACCAGAACTTTAATTTTGTATCGTAGAAGTTTTTTTTTTTAATAAATCAAGTACAAAAAAATAAAAATAAATGAAATAAATAAGGAACAAAGGATTTATAAAACTTCGATCAAATGTGGCAATACTCTAATTCGATCATTTGTTTATTTGAGATTCAAATTTTGAGAATTTAGTCATCTGTTCGTCGCAATAAAACATTAAAGAAAGTAGTCAAAGTCATCAAGCATTTAAGGAAAAGAATATACCACATGACTAAGTTGATAAATTTTTATACTAAAAAAATATCAAATTTCTCGATGCATAGTCAATAATAAAAATCACGAGCTAATAAGTATGTGATTATGTGAAAAACTTTGGGAAAACATCAACGGCTGCTGGCTTATTTGTCAAAAAAGAATATAATCGGAGGACATGTATGGTTAAGTTCTATTTGTATACTTGGCGGAATTTGGCTCCATTACTATCTCTAACTAAAAAAATCTTTCTACGTAACCAATCTTCTCATTTACGATCAACATCTTGTGGGTTATTGCTTCTTATATTTTCAATTTTTTTTCATTTTTTATTTTATTAGTATTGCACTTATCTATACTCTTTTTGCACGTCCTTCTTTATGTAATGGAAAGAAAGAAGATGACTGAACTAATCGAAAGTCAATATCTAAAAAATTGAATATATTTAATATATATAAATTAGCCAAGTGTATCTAGGCAGTGGATTGTGTGATTCCTGTTGAAGCATATACTCGGGGGTGGGTGCAGGGCCATCGGAGAATCTTTAGAATTCCCACTATTGATCCTCTTGTCTTAATTTCTCGAACTGAGAGACAGATTTGGATCCTCTCTTAACCGTCTCACAGATAAAGATTCGTGAGACCGTCTCACAAGAGAGATACTCTTCAATTATAGAGCATTAATTTTCACGTTGTATAATTAATGTTCATTTAGGCATATAATAAATTTTAACCTCATGAAATCTATTCTAGCTAAAACATATTATCACGAAGTATGCAAATGTAATATTATAACCCGATTCCTAGTAAAATGGGTTCGGCCCACTCCCAATAGCCCATAACCTCGAAACCAAAGACCTAACGCCGGGCTAGGCCCAAAATGGAAACAAGTGAAATGCAAATGAAAAGTAAAGGAAAGAGGTAAATAGATAAGAATTTATAAAAGTTCCACAAAATTTGTTTACTCATCTCTTTTCGATCGACAAAAAAGACATCGGGTGTTACCAACTGAATTGTTCATTTGTCCAATCGAGGCCTTGAGATACTTTTGTAAAGGAGTAGGTCAATTTTCGAACAATTTCATTAGACGATTAGATCGTCGCTTGGATTATATGATTTGATTTTGAACGATTTGATTTGATTGATGAAATATATCGTAATTATCATTGGATCTACGTAGACTAACAAATTATATATTTGAAATTCACCGGTTTAAATTCATTCAAATAATCAAATGAATTTAAAATTCATACATTTAAATCACTTTATCCAAACTATTTGACTAAATGCAATGAATAAGATATTATTAAAATATGGATGATCTTGGTTTTATTCTTTATTTTTTTTAAAAAAAAATGTACGATTGGCTCATATAATCTGTAACTCATGGTGGGTTGGGTTTCAGGGTTTTTCCAACCAGCAAAATTGGCGAGTTGGCCTGCCACTCCTATTTAATGGTAGGCTAAAATGGGTCGGTCTAGCTCGTTTTGACATCTCTAATATATGTAGATGATATTTATGGTGAGCGTGATATTTTAAAATCTATATCTATATCTATATATATATAAAGCAGAGTTGTCTGCTATTTTAAGCAATTTCCCACCTAAATAGACATTCTAAAAAAAGAAATAATCGAGAAATGTTATTATAATAAATGATTAAATATATTTATTCATTATTAAAATTGTATATTAATATTTGTGTGCATAACACTTTGAAAATAATATCTTCTAGGAATTACAAACTAAATTAAATTAAATTTCAAATTTCAAATCCAAAAATTAAATTTCATTATGGGAATTATAAACCAAATTCAAATTGTTATTCAAAATTTAAATATGAATTCTAGAAATTTGAAACATGTTTCAAAAATCTATATCTATATATCTATATATATATAAAAGCAGAGTTTTTGCCAAAAATAGTAATTTCCCGTCAAAATGTCATTTCTGAAAAAAGAAAGATATATCATGAATATTGAAATACGTGTACTGCAATAAATGATCACTTCAATTATTGCTTGCATTGATTATATCAATTCATTTAATTCAATTTTTTAATTAAATATAATAATTTATTTTTCCAAGACAAATGAGAATACACTTTATTTGAGGTGTACCAGAAAGTTAATATTGTGAAGCTCAGCATATATAAATAGGCTTAATTACATGTAGCATGATAAATAAATAAGAGTGGGTCTTATGTGAGACCGTCTCACGGATCATAATCGATGAGACGGGTCAAACCTACTCATATTCACAATAAAAAGTAATACTTTTAGCATAAAAAGTAATATTTTTTCATGGGTGACCCAAATAAGAGATCCGTCTTACAAATACGACCCGTGAGACCGTCTAACACAAGTTTTTGCCAATAAATAAATATATCTTGTGTGATGAGCACAAGAAAGAACTCCATCAATACGGTGGTCGAACACAACTCGACTTGACGAAAAACTTAGTATTCGGGGTCGAGCTCTCTGGCTCAATTGAATTGTATCTTTCAAGTTATAATTTGATTTTTGGGATTGAATGTTTTACGTGTTACTTGATAGCCATTTTCAAGAATTTAGCCCACACAAAAATTCTCTTGATTAAAGAGTTTAGTCATGACAATGGAGTTTTAAACTTGACTATTTGTTTAAATGCAAAAAAATCAAGATTATATTCATATAATGCAGTAATTCAAAAATTATTAAAATCATATATTATAAATTAATACTTTTAACATAGAAAATAATATTTTTGAGACAAAATAAACCTATACTACAAAATAATAACTTTGACATATAAAGTAAGTACAAATTAATAAATTTGATATAAAAATTAATATTTTTATATAAAAAACCTTACATTATAAATCGTGGTTCTATTTAGACAAAAATAGAAATGACATAAAACTCTTATTATTATGCAAATAATTAATCACTCCATATTGGAATAAAATTAAAACATTCAAATTAGTCATATTATTGCTAATTTTGATTCCAAACCAAAACTTGGGAAACATTCGCAAGCTTCCACCCAATCCCTTCTTCATATTTCTGCACAGCAAGTCTCCTCTTGAATTTCTCCGACATTGCATTGAACACCATAAGCTTAAGATTCCTTAGATGTTTCGATGCCCTCTGGCAACTCCTCCATTTGCCCTATGGCAATTCCTTAGATGTTCGATGCCCTATTATTAAACAAATTCTTCCAAATAATAAAGATCAAATCTTGAGTTTAAGAAAATCAACATTCTCCTTCAAAAAAATAAAATAAAATAAAAATCATCATTCTAGAAAGTCAAAATTCATGAGCAATATCTTATATAAAAAAGTAAAAGAATTTAGGAGATAAATTCATGTCTTGCAAAGCAAGGCACATTTTCTTTCAAAATGAATTTACTTTATGGCATATTCTTGAGAACTACTCAACCATTGAAACTTGCAAGTCAAAATATTTGAATTATTCTGTTAACATCTGTTACGACTTTTCATTTGAGGGCTGGATCAATTTTTGTTAATGGCCAATTGATAGTTTGATGTCTGATTTGTGGAATGTAACATGATGATGAGATATTATCTGTAAGTAAGGAGAGATTGTCACCGAACAATGTAAAAAATTTGAGGATTGGTCTAAAAATGATTGGTAATATTAAGTGTCATTGTGTTTCTAGAAGAATTTTGGTTTGGGGGAATTTAGAGTTTCAACATATGAATATACAAAATAGTTGGTACCGAACATCAACAATCAAAATAATTAAGTCTCAAATTTTGTGAAACGTCATTCTTCCTCATTCGTACCAAATCATGGTGTTCACATGAGCTTTGGGATAACATTTCCAGCTTTTAATTCTAACTGAAACCATTGAATTTCTCTTGTCCGAACATTATAAGCTGCCCAAAGTTTCTCAGAACCAGAAATTCCGAATAGAAACACCTCCCCACCAGCTAACACACCAAAGAGATAGATTGATTTCAAGCTTTTGAATCTGTCACTCAGAGGTTTCAAATCGGAGCTAAGCAACTTGGTACACTCTCCAGTTTCTGGATTCATTTCCAGAACTTCCATCAAATACCCACGTGACTCTGGAAGTTCGGACAAATGACAAGAGGATAGATTACGACCCATTGCTAGAGGCAGAGACCTAAATCGATAAAATCCAGCCTCAGCAAACTCATAAATGATTTCAGTCTCTAAATTCAGTGTCACAACACGGAATTCGCCGATCCAGTGCACATAGCCATGAGTAGCAAATGGACAATGAGATAATGCTTCTCGACCTAGCTTCGATAGGTGTTGCATGTCAAGGTACCTCCAAACATTATCAACTCCGATTGTTAGCACAGATATAAATGATCGAGAATTGCGAAAAACCGAGCGCACCGCTTTATACTTCATCGAAGCCTCAGCAAATGCTAAAGTTGGATCGAGTACTACACTTGAGTCATATGGAAGAGGTTCACGTTGTTTTGTCAAGGGATTGATAATAGAAAGAACGTGATGGTCTCCTTTATTGGCGGCGTTGGCCGACACTAAACCATTAACACTGCTGCCACGTAAATTAAAACCCCTGCAGTCAAACTTGCATATCTCGATACAACCTTGTCGAATTTCAACATAAATCCCATCCGTGGGTTTGTGATCTTCCATGATTATGATTCCAGGAGTTGAATTTTGAAGATGATCGCAAATGAATTTTTTTGTACTGATTATTAAGTTCCAAGGTCCGCCGACATGCGTAATCACATCATGTATAACATGCGCTGGAAGACGTAAAAGAATTTCGAAAAATATCTCCGAAGGAAGACATCTCCAATGATTCTTCCCCGCGCACCTCTTGCAAGGATAGTTGAACATTTTATTCAGATTATCCACCTGTGTGGTTTTACAGAAAATCACACTATATTGACATATAAATTTCCACCGCAAACTCAACAAAACAGACGCAGTGGAAAAATCATTCGGTAGATAAAACTTAGGATAATCATAAAGCACAATGTCATTAATTCCATAAAGATTCAAAAAATTTAGATTTCCAGTCACGAAATTCAAACAACCAATATCTCGATTTACTTGAACAATCAAAATATATTTTTTCCCCATTAAATTACCTATTACGAATATACATCTTGTATTTTATCCGGTTTGACAAACTACAAGCACACCATGTTCAACTCGATCTCAAAACAAATGTCAATAATCTGAAGAATTTCTATAAAACTTTCATCATAGAAAATTAGCTTAAACTTGGGAAATCTATAGAAGAATATTAATCCTCTATTTTAATGTATACTTACCTTTAAAAATGATGTAAAAAATCAATCAATAATCTGAAAAAAAACTAATATTTTCATCATAGAAAATTAGCACAGAAAAACCAAAATTGGGCAACAGAAACATGAATATTAATCCTTTATTTTGATTTATAATTACCTCCAAAAATTATGTCAAATCAATCAATAATCTAAAAGGTCTAATCTTCTATAGAAGAAAAAATAGCAAAGAAAGATTTAAACTTGGGAAATCGAAAGAAGAATATTAATCCTCTATTATAATTTATAACAATTACCTCCAAAAGAGATGCCAAATCAATAATCTAAAAGGTTTAGTCTTTTCATCACATAAAATTAGCACAGAAAGATTTAAACTTGAATATTAATCCTTTATTATAATTACCTCCATGTTCGTTTCACTGCCATCATCTGCATTGACCATCGGATCCGCCAAGCATTTCGATCGGGAATACTTAATCCGGGACATGGGAAGCGGTGGTTGGCGGAGACACAACTTCTCTCAGGATCCCTTTTAGATTTAGATAATAAATAACAAGGGTTTGCAATATCGGTATCGGAACGGTGGCTCCGGTGCAGGGTAATCAACCCGGAACAAAAGCTGCTACGGACCGGCGACTCCCGACGATATTTTCTGCCGGAACAGATCGGTATTGAATCTTGCAGGTTCTGTAAGCGTCGACAAGAACAAACAACATGACAGCAATCTCGGCAAGGGGAAGAAGAACTGTAACTTCATATATATATTCGATAAATTAAACCGATTAAATATGGATAAATTGTCCATAAATTCCTAACAAAACAAATTGATTCGTATCAACGTTTAAGATTTGATTCAATCCTAGTATACATTTTATTATTATTATTATTTGATGTACTTATCGTTTCGGATAACTAACATAATCTATACTATCTATATTATATTATCTATATTGTGTGAGGACATGATAATAACTATTTAGAGAGGACATCAAATTTTTTTTTTTCAAATTTTACCCTTATATGATATTAATATTACACTTTTTGTTTTTTTAAAAAAAATTTCAACACACGCTTTTATTTTTATTTCAACAATTCAAATAACAATTTAGTTCCTTCGTAATTTGTCAAATTGCACTTTAATCCATCCATAATGATAAAAAATTATACACACAAGCATCGCGTGTGCATAATAACTAGTCTATATATATATAAAAGCAGAGTTTTTGCCAAAAATAGTAATTTCTCGCCAAAATGTCATTTCTAAAAAAGAAAAGATTTATCATCAATATTGACATATGTGCACTGCGATAAATGACCGCTTCAATTATTGTCTGCATTGATTATATCAATTCATTTAATTCAATTTCGAATTTAATTAATTTTTATATTAATTCAAATGTAATATATGTATTATATATTTTTTATTTTTTACTCAAATTAAAACTAAACTATATTGAAAAAATAAACTATATTAAAAAAATTTGCATTAATTATATCAATCAGTTTAAGTAAAAACTGTATAAATAAATTTAAAATAAAAATGATTGCAATGTTCAGTATCACTCATGAGGTAAATCATCCAAAAATAATTTTTTCTATTTTAAGTAATTTACTGCCCAAATTAATTACTAAAAAGAAATACAATATTTAATTAGTTTATTTAAATTTTCTAAAAATAAAATTGGTTGAGTGTTAAAATTATATATATATATATCTATATCTATATCTATATCTATATATATATAAAAGCAGAGTTGTTGCCAAAATTGGAAAGTTCCCGCCAAAATATCATTTCTAAAAAAAGAAAGATATATCAAGAATATTGAAATATGTGCACTGCAATAAATGATCACTTCAATTATTGTTTGCATTGATTATATCAATTCATTTAATTCAATTTTTAATTTAATTAATTTTTATATTAATTCAAATATAATTTATGTATTATATGTTTTTTATTTTTTTATTCAAATTGAAACTAAGCTCTATTGAAAACTTAACTACATTAAAATTTTTGCATTGTTTATATCAATAAATTTAATTAAGAACTGTATAAATAAATTTAAAATACAAATGATTGTAATGTTCAGTATCACTCATGAAGTAATTATTCAAAAATATATTTTGCTATTTTCAGTAATTTCCTACTCAAATTACTTACTAAAAAAGAAATAAAATATTTAATTAGTTTATTTAATTTTTCTAAAAATAAAATTGATTGAGTGTTAAAAGTTATCACTATAACAAGGTTTTCCTATGGATATTAAATTATCATTTAATAATCATAAATTTTTTTTATCTCAAATGCATATTATTTCGAAATTACCTTAATTTGAAAGAATTTAATTAAAAATTTTATAAATAAATTTAAAATACAAATGATTGCAATGTTCAGTATCACTCATAAGGTAAATTATTCAAAAATATATTTTGCTATTTTAAGTATTTTCTGCCCAAATTAATTATTAAAAAAGAAACAAAATATTTAATTAATTTATTTAATTATTTTAAAAATAAAATTGGATGAGTGTTAAAAGTTATCGTTACAACAAGGTTTTTCAATGAACATTAAATTATCATTTAATAATCATAAATTTTTTATTTCAAATGCATATTATTTCGAAATTACCTTAATTTGAAAGAATTAATGCATTGCAGTTTTCTTCAAAAATCATATGTATATTGTATATCTTTAATTGTCTTACTAAAAATTCAAATAAGAGAGCACAAGAAAATTAAAAAAGATAGATTCAAGAGAGTTTCAAATGGACATTAAATTACTCTCAATAAACATATATATTACCCTCGATAATAAAAAAATGTTTGACACCCAATGCATGCAATTCGAGATTTCTATAATTTGAAAGAGTTAATGTATGGTATAATTATGTCAAAAGCATCTAATGAACAATTTTTTGTCCCTTGGAATGTCTTATTTGATAATTTTCTTCTATATTACAAAGTTCACGGATACATGATAGTATAAAATGTCCTGTAATGGAAATAATTAAACCAATTCTAAAGAATGTACGCATCTTATTAGAAGACACCTTATAAAATTTATTGATATTGTTTTGAAATACACATAGTAAATATTAATTAAATAACTCTTATGATTTATACATAATTTACTTATGATCGCGTGTTTCATTTTTATTTCGGAATAATAGGTTGTTCTGTATATTATGAAGAGATTTTGTGGATAAAATTACAACTAATTTAGATAAAGATATTGATGAAACAATTATTGTTATCATTCAAATGTGTCAAACACGTATCATGTCACAATTTTTTTTTTGGGAATGTTGATTTAAATGAAATTATTGAATTTTTAAAAAATCAATTCTCATTAATTTTATTGAATGTGATTTAAAAATATTTTTGTAATCATATGTAAAAAAATAATAATATATAGCTTCTCCAAAATTAAAGAACTAATATGTATTAAAGTTGATGGTCGACATTCATACACTAAACATGATAAGCATCATGTCATTGACTTAGGCTAACACAACCTAAAATTTTGATATATGATGGTGATTATTAGCCAAAAAAATTAATCGAGATGCGTTGTATTTAATTTTTTTTATAAATTAGCGAAAAAATAATTTTTATTTTTATTTTTTTTAGAATTATATTATTCTTTTCAATTTAATTATCTATTCATTTTTCACTAATTTTTAATAATATCATCCCGTGCATCGCACGGGTTAAATACTAGTATATATAAAAGCAGAGTTGTCTGCTATTTTTGGCAATTTCCCGCCTAAATTCACTTTATAAAAAAGGAAACTATCGAGTAATGTTATTATTATAAATGATGGAAATGATTTAAATGGTTTAAATTATTTGGTTCATTATTTAATTCTTCAAATTAATGTACGTGAATGTATGATCTTGAAAATTGGATATCTTCTCGGAAAAAGAACAAAAATTAAATTAAATTTGAAATTTCAAATACAAAAAATTAATTCCTTTATGGGGATTATAAACATAATAACATAATACAAATTGAGAATTGAATATCTTCTCGGATTAACAAAAAAAAATAAAATACATTTCAAATTTCAAATACAAAAATTCAATTCCCTTCTGGGAATTATAAACCTAATACAAAGTGAAATTAACAACCAAATTCAAATCCAAATTGTATGCTCGATTTAGTAAAATCCAGCAAAATGAATTTGCTAAATGACAAGATTATATATAATGTAGGTATCCTTTTAACATAATTAATGTTTAATAATTAATATATAATTTATATGTTGTTGTTCCAATTTATACTGAATATGTTATTGTATCACGTCAATTCGATGACTTTTCAAATTTCAAATTAGCTTATGACCCTTATTTAAATTAAAACCACATTATTTTTATTACAATTACTGTTTTGTATATAATTCATAAATTTATATGTGTATATGATATAATTGATAAACACATTATGTCCTTCATTGTCTAAAATAAGTGTGATATTATTTTTCAGCATAAATACAAAAATGGCTATGTTATTCATGTTTCATTGTTAAGCTCTATATATATATGAAAACAATAGACATTTCAATTTGTTAAACCGTCATTTTATGTAGAATGTGAAACAAATTATCATACTTACTAATGTTAATCATTTATTATAAAAAATAAATGTCCGTGCATCGCACGGGTGAAATACTAGTATATATAAAAGCAGAGTTTTTGCCAAAAATAGTAATTTCCCGCCAAAATGTAATTACTAAAAAAGGAAATATTATAATGAATATTGATATGTGTGTACTGCAATAATGATCACTTTAATTATTGTTTACATTGATTATATCAATTCATTTAATTCATGTTTTTTATGTTTTTACTCAAATTAAATCTATTGAAAACGTAAACTATATTAAAAATTTTGCATTGATTATATCAATCAGTTTAATTAAAAATTGTATAAATAAATTTAAAATACAAATGATTGCAATGTTCAGTATCACTCATGAGGTAAATCATTCAAAAATAAATTTTGCTATTTTAAGTAATTTCCTACCCAAATTACTTAGTAAAAAGAAATACGATATTTAATTAGTTTATTTAATTTTTTTGAAAAAAAATTTGGTTGAGTGTTAAAAGTTATCACTACATCAAGGTTTTTCAATGAACATTAATTTACTATTAATAATCATAAATTTTTTATCTCAAATACACATTGTTTCGAAATTACCTTAATTTGAAAGAATTAATACATTGAATTTTTCTTCCAAAACCATACGTATTTTGTATATTTTTAATTGTCTTCTTAAAAATTCAAATAAGAGAGCATAAGAAAATTAAACGAGATAGAAAAATATTTTCAAATGGACATTAAATTACTCTCAATAAACATGTATATTACCCTCAATAATCAGAAATTTTTGACGCCCAATGCATGCCATTCGAGATTTCATAATTTGAAAGAGTTAATGTATGGTATAATTATGTCAAAAGTATCCAATATATAATTTTTGTCTCTTGAGATGTCATATTTGAATTTTAAATTATAAATAATGCAATATTGCATATTATATTAGAACCAATTTTATTATATTTATCTTACTAAATTTATTTACTCCAAAATTGAATTCTGAAATGACTTATCTTTTTAGCACCATATATGAGTTGAATCATTCCAAGATATAATGTTCGTTTAAATTTAGATTTATTCGTTGTTATGAACTACCTATATATAGAAACAACGAGAACAACAGATATTAAGTTTGAAATATGTCTTTCATGATTGAGAAGTAAAAAATATTATTCTTATATTTGTACAAAATTTTGATTATTACGTATTACTAATGTGATAATTTTCTTCTATATTACAAAGTTCATGTATACATGATAGTATAAAATATCCCGTAATGGAAATGATTAAACCAATTCTAAAGAAAATAAACATCTTATTAGAAGATGCATTATAAAATTTATTGACATTGTTTTGGAATACACATAATAAATGTTAATAAAATAACTTTTGTGATTTATACATAATTTACTTATGATTACATGTTTCATTTTTCTTTCGAAAAATAGGTGGTTATGTATATTATGAAGATATTTTGTAAATAAAATCACAACCTATTTGGATAAAGATATTGATGAAACAATTGTTGTTATCATTTAAATGTGCCAAACACGTGTAATGTCACAAAATTGTTTGTGAATGTAGATTTAGACGAAATTACTGAATTTTTTAAAAATTATTTCTCATTAATTTTATTGAATATGATTTAAAAATATTTGTTATCACATGTTAAAAAAATAAAAATATACTGCTTCTTGAAAATTAAAGAATTAAATATGTATTAAGATTGGTGGCCAACATCAATACACTAAACATGATAAGCATCATGTCATTGCCTTAGGCTATCACAATCTAAACTTTTGTTATATAATAGTGAATATTAACAAAAAAAATTAATCGATATGTGTTGTATTTAATAAAGTTTTTTAAAATTAGCGAAAAATAGTTTTTATTTTTATTTTTTATAATTATAATTTCTTTTTTCAATTTAAATATCTATTTGTTTTTCAATAATTTTTAATAATATCATCCCGTGCATCGCACAGGTTAAATACTAGTATATATAAAAGCAGAGTTGTCTGCTATTTATAGTATATTCCCGGCTAAAAAACATTCTATAAAAGGAAATTATCGATACATGTTTCTATAATAAATGATTAAAGTTATTTAATTAAAACTTCATATTAATGTATATTTATGTATAATCCTAGAAAATTGAGTTTCTTCTCGGAATAACAAACAAATTTAGATTAAATTTCATTTATTAAAATAAAAAAATTATAGTAAATTCCCGCCCAAAAAACATTATATAACAGGAAATTATCGATACATGATGTTATTATAATAAATGATTAAAGCTATTTAATTAAAACTTCGTATTAATGTATATTTATGTATAATCATAGAAAATTGAGTTTCTTCTCGGATAAACAAACAAATTTAGATTAAATTTCAATTAAAAAATAAAAAAAATCAATTCTCGTTTGGGAATGACAAACCTAAGTATGGGAATTATACACCTCATACAAGTTGGAATTAAATTCCAAATACAAATCTAAATTTACGTCTGCATTTTGAATGATGGCACATGTTCCAAAATTTTTGCCCCATTTTAAATCGTTTCTTTTAAAACTGATGTTTTTTTAATCTATAAATCAGTGTTTTTATAATCGGACCGTTAATCGAACCGGTCAAGCCTTAAAAAATGGTTCAACCGGTTCAACCGGTTCCACCGAACGGTCGAACCGGATCAATAAAATTAATATTTTATTTATTTTATATAATAAATAAAATAGTAAAATATTGATTATTTATGTTTTTATAGTTTTTACTTAATTTTTAAGATGAAAATTACAACAAATATCCAAATAAACACCACTTTTTCGGTTTTTCCGGGTTTTAACCGGTTTCCGGTTTAACCGGGTTTTTTTCCGGTTAAACCGGTTTTTCCGGTTTTTTTCTTATCTCCGGACCGGTCTGGAGGCCGGTTCGCGGTTGAACCGGTCCGACCGGCCGGTCCGGTCCGGTTTGGAAAACAGTGCTATAAATACCATATGTAATCGTTTCACCACTCAACAACCAAATCACAAATACTCTTTAAGTTCCAGTATTGTGCTTCCCATCGTTTTGAAGCCAGTAAGTCTTGCATACCCTCATGGCCCCTTTATTCAGTTATGTCCGTCAAGTGGAACCTTCAATCTGGCAGTGGGCATTCAAACTACGGCTTATTCATTGTTACGATCTTCCTCCATATGGAAACAGTGGACCAACTTTGGAATGCATCTTTCATGATCAGGAGGTAAGATATTTTCTTATATTTGATATTGAAATCTTTTAAACAAATAAATATAATATATAGATTCTCTCTATTTTTTTAGGGTTCGCGCATACATGCAACAATAAAAGAAGGCCTCATACAGAAAATGAAACCAATTCTCAAAGAAGGACATCTTTTTGCGATTAAAAACATAATTGTTGCAGACAATCGTCTGAAATACAAGACAACAACACATAAATACAAACTAATGTTTATGAATAAAACTAATGTCTGCGAGATTTTTGATGATTCTTTTTCATCAAGTATGTTCGAATTCAAAAGCTTTAGAGATTTGAAGAATGCATATGTCATTGATGAGAATGAACTTTTTGGTAAGCTGTTTTTTTTTAATTTACTTAGTGATGTATCAATTTCTTTATTAATTTTTTGTTTACTAATAAGTTTTTTTTGTTTATTTGTAGATGTCATGGGAAAAATAATTGCAAGAGACTCACCTCAGAATAAAGAAATTAGTGGACGTGCTACAAAACTTCTCGATTTGGTCATTGAAGATTTAGAGTAACCGCTTTTTATCTTATTTTCATATTTTATTTGTGAACTAATTTTTGGCATTTCAAATCATATATTTATTGGAAACAACAAATTACCATGTACTTTGTGGGGAAACTTTGTTGATGAAATCATGGCATATTTGGGCACTGTGGGTGACGAACCAGTTGTGGTCATTCTTCAAATGTTTCGTGCAAGACGATTTAGAGGTGAAGTGCGGGTTCAAAGTACATTTTTTGTCACCAAAATGATAATAAATTGAAACTTAGCTGAATTCCTTGAATTTCGTAACAGGTATTTTAATTTTTTTTTAATTAAATTTATCTTTTCTCATTATTGAATTTTTTTATAAAAATTTCCAATTTAGGATGAATACTGATAGCAAGACCCCAACAAATTCAATTAGCACTATTTCAGTGAAATCCGCCCCTAATGTGATGGAAGAACTTTCGAATGCGAAGGACATTTTCAGGACCATAGAATAAGTTTCAGAAAATAATGATGTATATTTTTTCATATTCTTTTTATTAATAAGAGTTTCACTAAATTTTGTTTCGAAATTTCAGTTTATACAATTGATATTTGCTTTAATTGTTTTGTCCATTTCCAGGTGGGGAGTTTTTGGATTTATGCGAGGATTGTATCCGTTGAATCTCATGGAAGTTGTGGTATTTATCATGTAAAAAATGTCCCAAGAAGATGATTGTGGTGGGTGATAAATTTTACTGTGAAAAGTGTGATAAATTTGATACTACAGGAAATATCAGGTACGTTTTATGTACAATGGACATTGCTTCTTTATTTTATTTTATTTTTATTTTTGTATATTTAGCTTATAATAAAATAAATTGTTTTCAAGGTTTAATATTCAAGTTAGACTTGTAGACAGTACTGGAAATGCAATTTTCTTACTTTGAGATAGAGAGTCTATTCAACTTATTGGAAAAACTGCACTGGAATTGAAGACTGAAATGGAAACTCAGGTTTTCTTTCTTGGTTTTTTATGATATACTTAAATTAATTTTTTTATATAAAATATTAATCATCCACATAATATTTCAGGGGACGAAATCGGTAGAAATTCTGAAAGACTTGGAAAATTTAGTAGATCAAAATATTTTATTCAAAGTTCAAGTTAGATCCAATCAGATTCGCGGATATAATGGGACATACACTGTCATTAGATTGATTTCTGACCCTGATGTTGTTGACAATTACTCTAGAGATTTTCTTGATAGCCAGGTATTATATAGTCTATCACATTGATGTCCTCATTTAAATTTAAATTATGGTTGTTTAAATTTATACTATACCACAGGAATCTGATTTGTTCTCAAAACTCAACAACACTGTCACAGGAGAAGTTGAGGTAAATATCAGGAAATTAAATATTTATTCTTTATGAATTTAGTACAAAATCAAATAAAATTATTCTTTTTAGGTTATTTCGTCTGAGGATGAAGTCTCTACACCTATAAAGTCTACCCCCAATGAAGTTCCATCAAAAGATGTATTAAATGATTCTACATTGAAGAGAACCCTTATGGATGAGTTCTCATCAACGGCACCAGATAAAAAGTTTAAAGCTGTCATCAAGCAAGAGAAAGACTAAAATATGTTTTCTATAAAACTATGAGTTATATTATTCTGAGTATTATTTAAGAATTAAGTTTTGATGAGACATTATCATCTTAGTTTCAAACATTTGCTTTTGTTAAATTTTAATTTTATTGTTACTGCCAACTTGATTAGTGCAATTAAGTTTCATGGTTCGAATGAATGTTTCAAAATTTATCATTTTCATATTCAATATTTTTATTTTCTTCACAAACTTTACAAATATAATAATTAAGGCAGTTAAATATTTAATCTTAAACATTATTTTTTATTAATGTGATTATAAAATTGTGCCTACAATCTCTCGAAAGGCAATGCAATTCATAATCATATTTTTTGTTATATTAAAAATGCTAACTACTAATTGGAGATACTGGAGTCTATTGAAAAATGCAACATAAACAGCAAACATAAAATTGTGCATGCGTTTGAATTAAGATCGATGTCACCCAAAAAAACATTTTTTAAATATTTTAGGAAATGGTCTCACAATCAACCCATTTTTGGAAAATGATGCCACAACAAACCCATATTCGAAAATATATTGGATAATTTTTTTCAAATATAATCAAAAATAAAAAACCATTTAAGGCATTTGTAGATGTTTAAACATTATTTTTTATTAATGTGATTAAAAAATTGTGACTACAATCTCTCGAAAGGCATTCAATTCATAATCATATTTTTTGTTATCTTAAAAATGCTAACTACTAAAATTTGGAGATACTGGAGTCTATTGAAAAATGCAACATGAACAGCAAACATAAAATTGTGCCTGCGTTTAAATTAATATTGATGTCACCCAAAAAACATTTATTAAATATTTTGGGAAATGGTGTCAAGATCAACCCATTTTTGGAAAATGATGCCACAACGAACCCATATTCGAAAATATATTGGATAATTTTTTTCAAATAAAATCAAAAATAAAAAACCTATTAAGGCATTAGGTAGATGCTTAAAAACACGTTAATAAAATAAGAAAAGATAAAATGGTAAGCAAATTTCAATTAAGATTGATATCAATGCCCTTAATTTTTGCTCGAAACAATTCTCTAAACCAAATATCATATTTGAACTTCTGTACAATATACGGCATTAATATCAACTTTTCCTTATTCGAAAATTTGATGCTTGAAATTTAATATAATGCATTAACTAATTTTTACCTTTTCAAAATAGAGGACTTAAAATTCAGTTCAAAAATTAAAATATACACCTGTCTTTAGAGTTTCAAAAGAGCCATTAATGATTAATTTTTAATTAATGCCCTTATTGACGAACATAATTCAAGTAAATGCAACTTTTTTTCATTATTTACAAAACTAATTTCAAGTTTCAAAATATAGACATTAATGAGAGATGCTTGATGCAACTGTTTTTCATTATTTTCAAAACTAATTTCAAGTTTCAAAATATAGACTTTAATGAGAAATGCTTGATTGCTGCTTTTATAATAAATTCGAAACTATGTTTCAAGATTTATTTTACAACATAATTTCCTCATCTTCTTTTTCTCTGAGTCCACTCATTTTCTCATGGAATTCCGATTTGTTCAACATACAATCACATATCCTATCCACTAATAGCTTTAACAATCAAACACATACTTTAAACGAAATTTTTATCGCTATGACTTGATATGAAAGGTATACTATTCCAAACTTTATGGAATCTTAAGAAGGAACTTCAAAATATGGTATCTCAAGAACAAGATCTATAGATTATTTTAACAAAAAATAGTGTTGTTCGACACAAAAGGTTGTCAGATCTATGCACTTTTTTTATCAATATTGCGATATCTGAAAATAATTATTGCGAAAAAAAAATTTCGCAAGCATGTCAAAAGTTTAGAGTAAATTCATAAAATTATAGTGAAAATTTTATCAAAAGACTGAGTAAATCTTAATAAATTAGTCACATTTTCTCAGAAATTTCGATGGTAAATCTAATTACATTAGACCCCATAAAGAATTTTTTCTGAGATAAAAAAATCGAGTATTCATCTGTACACGCCATGAGATTCGGCGACATGTTTAAACACTTGAAAAAAGTTAAAAAAAATTAGATCCGAGTGTGCATGTTCACGCCATGTGTTTCGGCATGAATTTTAAACACTCGAAAAAGATGATAAGATTTTGTTCTAAAATGACATGTCCATCAATAGATCTATTATCTCGAATACCTGAAGAAAAATATTCCATGATTGAAAAAAAAATCACATGAAATCTTTTCTCAGAAATATCGACGATAAATCTAATTATATTAGACCACATTAAGATATTTTCTGAGATAAAAAAATCGAGTATTCAACAGATACACGCCATGAGATTCGGCGACATGTTTAAACCCTCGAAATAGATGAAAAAAATTTAGATCCGAGAGTGCATCTGTGCACGCCATGAGTTTTAGCGTGAAGATTAAACATCTAAAAAAAGATAAAAAAAAATTTAGATCTAACTTCACATGTCCATCAAGTTCCATATAAATTCCTGAAAAAAAATTCCATGACTGAAAAGATCATATTCGAAATGTTAAATATTCTCAAGATCTATAGAGAAAATCGAATATGAAGTGAAAAATACATAAAAAGAAAAACGGAAAAATTCAAAACTTGAACATTCTTCAAAAATAAAAAAAAAAACGAATTCCCAGAACACAAGACAACATAAAGATAAAAAAATAGAGTATTCAACAAATACACGCCATGAGATTCGGCGACATGTTTAAACCCTCGAAATAGATGAAAAAAATTTAGATCCGAGTGTGCATCTGTGCACGCCATGAGTTTTAGCGTGAAGATTAAACATCTCGAAAAAGATAAAAAAAAAAAAAATAGATCTAACTTCCCATGTCCATCAAGTTCCATATAAATTCCTGAAAAAAAAATTCCATGACTGAAAAGATCATATTCGAAATGTTAAATATTCTCAAGATCTATAGAGAAAATCGAATATGAAGTGAAAAATACATAAAAAGCAAAACGAAAAAATTCAAAACGTGAACATTCTTCAAAATAAAAAAAAACGAATGCCCAAAACACAAGACCACATAAAGATAAAAAATCGAGTATTCAACATATACACGCCATGTGATTCGGCGACATGTTTAAACCCTCGAAAAAGATGAAAAAAAATCAGATCCGAGTGTGCATATGTGCACGCCATGAGTTTCAGCGTTTAAACATCTCGAAAAAGATAAAAAAAATTAGATCTAAATTCACGTGTCCGTCAAGTTCCATATAAATTTCTGAAAAAAAAATTCCATGACTGAAAATATAATATTCGAATGTTAAATATTCTCAAGATCTATATAGAAAATCGAATATGAACTGAAATATACATCGAAAAACGAAACGAAAAAATTCAAAACGTGAACATTCTTCAAAAATTTAAAAAAACGAAAAATAAAAACCCAAAAACCATGTTTTTCGGTGCAATACAAAAACTAAGAAGAAAGAAACAATAAATTTCCGGTTTTTCTGCAAGTCTAGAAACCACCGAAAATTTATTTTCTGTGAGTTGTGTGTGGGAAAGTGAGAGGCGTGTCTAGAAACATCCCAAATATATAGTGAATCGATTTAGGGTTTATTTAGTTGGGTTGGACTATTTTATTGTTTATTTAGTGGGTTGAGCTTCAATATTTATTTTGTTGTGTTTATTTTTTTGGGCTTCTATACAACCGTTTTTTTGTTGTCCTCAAAATTGGTTTGATGGACTGCCTTATTGTTTATTTGTAGTCTTCAAATTTGTATTTAAAAAAATTAATTTAAATGGGCTGAACACTTATATATTGATTGTTGATGTACGTTTTTTATAATGATAGTATAACATCATAATTTTCTCTTCAATTTATCAATTTTAATCTTTTACAAAAAATTCACCAATTAATTTATACGAATAAAAAATAATCGTACGTCAAAGAACTGTAAACTACCATTTTTATATTTTTTTATTCATGCAAATTAATATAAACAAGGAAAAACGATTAATTAACGTATTTATAATTAACTTATATGAATGGAATTTAATTTACCCTAAAGTCTAATTTTGTTAGTGAAATTAATTCAAGGCCAAATTTGATTATGGTGTGGTAAAGTAGGCTATTGTTAATAATTCATATTCAATAAATTTATATTAAATACCAATTATTATTTTTGTTATATTTGAATACATTTATCTTGTGAATTATCATTATGTTTGTATTTTTAGAATTCCATTTTTCTTAAAAATATTTTGTGTTGTCAATAATTAAACAGAAAATATAGTTTTGAGAGCCAGAGTATCTCAACAATTTAGTTTACATGGTTCAGTCAAGATGCTGATTCCAACATCAATATCTCTGTTAAGTCAAATGGTACAAATTTTTTAATTCAATAAAGTACTTTTTTGAATGTTTGAAATTGAAAAACTACTGCAAAGCTATGGAAAGAGTTTACGTGAATTCCAATCAATGCCTTTTCCCAGTGATCAATATTTTCAGTCTTCACCAAATAGACTTATATATGACGAGATGCGGTTTGACAGAAGATCTTTATCGGAACAACATGATAAACTCATTGATAATTTGAACTCTGAGCAGCGTCATGTATATGATACAATAATGAAAGCAGTTGTTTCAAATAAGGGAGGAGTATTCTTTGTATATGGATATGGAGGTACTGGAAAAACATTTGTCTGGAAGACTCTGTCTGCATACTTGAGATCGAAGGGGGAAATTGTCTTGAATGTGGCATCCAGTGGTATAGCATCTCTTCTGCTGCCTGGTGGAAGAACTGCTCATTCCCGTTTTGCAATTCCATTTAATCCCAATGAAGAATCAACATGCAATATCAAACAAGGGAGTCATCTTGCAGAGCTTATTGTAAAATCTAAACTTATCATTTGGGATGAGGCTCCAATGACGCATAAGTTTTGTTTTGAAGCTTTGGATAAAAGCATGAAAGATATAATGAGATTTGTCAATCCTTCGAGCCATCATTTGCCTTTTGGAGGCAAAACGGTTGTTTTTGGTGGCGATTTTCGACAAATATTGCCTGTTATTCCAAAAGACAGTAGGCAAGATATTGTTCACGCCACTATCAATTCTTCATATCTTTGGAGACACTGTATAGTTTTGAGATTGACGAAAAATATGCGATTACAGAATTTAGGTTCTGATGAAGAATGTGCTAAAATCAAAAAAATTTCAGATTGGATCGCTAATAATAGGAGATGGAAAAATTGGAAAAATTGTAGAACAGAATGACGGTTATGCGACCATAGATATTCCTGATGAACTTTCTTTGATCAAAGATTGCAATGATTTATTGCAGCAATAGTTGTGGAGTACGTATCCGTCTTTAGACAAACAATTTCAACAATAATGCATATTTCAGCAAAGAGCTATTTTGGCACCACACTTGATGCGTTCAGTCCATAAATAATACATAATGGGCCCGGGCGAAAGGGCGGGGGTGAAGCCGGTGGCATCATTCACGCAAATGAGCGGCTCCTGCAGCTTAGGTGAGGAAATGATGGCCCACACGGAAGAGAATTCCGAGACTGGCATGTAATGACTGACTTTGAAAGGCTTAAAGTTTGATGGTCTACTCATATCACGAATGTGCATCTTCTTTTCGGTAGCTCATCACATAAGAACTCCAAAGTTAAGCGTGCTTGACTTGGGGAAATTTTGGGATGGGTGACCTCCTGGGAAGTTTCCTAGGGTGCGTGTGAGTGAGGACATAAGCACGCTGGAAAGACTCGTCTTGATACAGTGAGGACAGTCGTCGAATCTGGGGCGTTACAAGTGGTATCAGAGCCGACCTCTCTTAGTACGGTGTGGTTCGGGGACGAACCAAGCGGAAGCTGGTGGGCATGTGAGGCCCGGGGCCGAAGAGGGCGGGGGGTGAACGCCGGTGGCATCAGTTGCACGGACAATGAGCGGCTCCTGGCAGGCTTCTAGGTGAAGGGAACATGAATGAACCGACCCACACGGGAATGAGAGGGATTCCGAGACTGGGCAATGTAATGGACTGAACAGTTGAAGAGGGCTTAAAAGATTTGATTGGTACTACTCATATCACGAAGGTGCATCTTCTTTTCGGTAGCTCATCACATAAGAACTCCAAAGTTAAGCGTCTTGACTGGGGAATTTTGGATGGGGACCTCTGGGACGTGTTGTGATGAGGAATAACCCTGGAAAGACTCTTCTTATACATGAGGAGTCGATCTGGCGTTACATGATATCTCTAAAAATTTGATCGGCGTTGTAATTTAGTTCTGCACGTATCAATAACAGTTATCCTGATGATTGCATACCCCTGCCTTCTTAAATGGAATAAGCTGTTTTGAGACAAGTACCGAATCACAAGTTAAATTGAAGGTTGGAACTCCGGTTATGTTGCTGCGGAACATAGATCATTCTCTTGGATTATGCAATGGTACTAGATTGATCGTGACAAGGCTCGGAAAACCAGGTTTTGGAAGGACTAATTCTAACTCGAAGTAATGCAGGTCATAAAGTACTATTCCAAGAATGTCATTGATGCCTTCTGATCCAAGACTTCCCTTTAATTTCAACGAAGACAGTATCCTTTGATTATATCATACACAATGACAATAAACAAAAGCCAGGGGCAATCATTGTCTCATGTAGGACTTTTTTTGAAGAACCATGTTTTTAGTCATGGTCAATTGTACGTTGCTATATCCAGAGTTACGAATCTAAGGGTCTAAAAATTTTGATATGTGATAGTGATAGCAACCCGAAAAAATCAACAACAAATGTTGTATTTAAGGAAGTTTTTCAAAATTTGTAATTTGTTTTTATTTTCTAATTGTATTATCTATATCCATTTGGTTTATTGTTATTTTAATTTTAATTTTTTATTCGAATGTGCATTCTTAATAATTTTAATATTTAATTATATAAACTAAAATCTCGTGCATCGCATATCTATACGCAAGCTAATTTTATGCTCAATTTAGTAAAATCCCCCAAAATGAATTTGCTAAATGAGAAAATTATATATAATGTAAGTATCCTTTTAACATTGTTAATGTTTAATAATTAATATATAATTGATATGTTATTTTATCAATTCATACTGAATATGTTAATGTATCATGTCAATTCGATGACTTTTCAGCCATTGTAATTAGATTATGACCCATTATTCAAATTAAAACCACATTATTTTTATTCCAGTTATTGTTTTGTATATAGTACATAAATCATTATCACATTCATTGTCTAATACAATTGTGATATTATTTTTCATCCGAAATACAAAAATGGCTCTTTTATTCGTGTTTCATAGTTATTATCTTTATGTATATGAAAACAATAGACATTTCAGTTTGTTAAACCGTCATTTTATGTAGAAAGTGAAACAGATTATCATATTTACTAATTTTAACCATTAATTAGAAAAAATAAATGCTCGTGCATCGCACGGGTGAAAAATTAGTTTTAATAACATTAGTCTCTTTGATTATTTATTGTTATCTAAATATTGATTATTATCAGAAATTGGCTAAATGTTGAATTAAATATAACGTTACAAGGATGATTGAGTATGATTAATGAGATGTTACATTCGAGATGCTCTAACTATAAGGATGTGTTTGGTTGAGTGGATTAAATAAGGATAGATTAATAGTAAAATATTTATCGTTAAAATTTTAAGATGTTTTAATAATCATTTTGACCCGGTTTAAGATCCAATTTTATTAATCAAATGCAATAACTATCATTGATCAAAATATGTAGGGTCGTGCTTGACCCCACATAATTTTTTTAAAATGCAATGATGGTAGTTGATGTTGGATATTTTAATCTTAATGAAAAAAATTAAGCTTCAAATCTACTAGCATTCTTTCTTAGCACTGTCATGAGGTCATCTTCAGATTGCAGGTCCCGCCAAGACGTTGAAAGGAGAATTCTCAACCAAATGGATACAAATACATAATATTTGATTTTTTTGGGAATGAAATATGGATTTAGAGAATGAAATATTATATATTATTTTAACTTTGATCGAAAGAGTAATATTCGTTTAGATTTAGAAGATTAATGGGCGTTGGAACCCATTTTTTTCCAACATATTTTTGTGGTTTTGATAGAACCAAACGGATTTAAAAGATTATATATACAGATTCCACATTAACTTAGTAAAGTATCGTCACAACCATTATTCAAAATATTTCAATAATATATATATTTCAAAATAAAGACATCGGGTATATAATATTTCAAAATATTTCAATAATATATATATATATATATATATATATATATATATATTATTAAATAATAAAATAAATGAAAAGAATTCAATATTAGGTAGCAAATCATAGAAAGTTGATAGTTCCATTAAAGGTATATTATATTATTAAACTAATTAAAGGTGTTGTTCTTTACGTGAACGGCCCATGTGAGTTTTTGGGCCCACTAAACTATTTAAACGGACTTCACACAGACTTTTGGCTTTAATTTATGTACAACTTGCAACTTTAAATTACAATATTTTTTTATGATTTAAAAAATTACATTTTTTAAAAAAAATTATTTCTGATCTCTTTCCAAAAGACTTGGTTTATTAACTTTTATGACTCAAATTATCCTCCGTTGGATTATTTTTTCACGGGTTCATTTCATCATGCATAACCAAAATTCTCAAATTACCAGTTTTCAGATTTCAAAATACGAATTTAATTATATGCTATGATTTGTCGAAAAAAGTCGTTATTCATTAAAATTAATGGATGGACCACTTACAATTGTCACTAAATTTATTAGTCTTGTTTATACGTCTCTTATTTCAAAATCATGCGTGTGACACTAAGCAAATATGTAATGTCACAAATCAAGACTGTATTTTTTTTAGTAAATGAGACGTGATTAGGTCACTTGCGCGAGAGTCACACGGATTTTTATTCGTGAAACGGGTCAACAATGTTCATATTTACAATAAATTAACATTTTTGGCATACAAAGAAACATTTTTTCATGGGTGATCCAAATAGAATACATGTCTCACAAAATTGATCTGCGAGACCGTCTCAAGTGAATTTTTGTGATGCTATTTATATTCTCAATGAATTGTTGTTCACATTTAATTTTTATGATTGTTTATTTTTTGGGGGGTGACCCTATCAATAATGAGTTGTATAATTTACCATTTCTATCAAATGATTAATTTAAAGAAAATAATTAGGACCTAAAAGGAGCTCTGTGAGGAATACCCTTTCTTCTTCTTGCACTAGAAAGAATAGGTGGAGATGAGATTGGATATATTTCTTGTTGTGATCCTTCACGCAATTCTTCTTCTTCTTCTTCCTTCACTCTTCTTGAAATACCTTCTCCTCTTTGTATTGCCACATTATTCTTTTCATATAATGTAAAGCTTGCATCTCCATTACTCTTTATTCCCATAAGCTATTTTGTTTAACCAAAAATGAAAAATTAGACAAGAATAATCATTCTTCATCAAAGCAAATAGAGAATTCCAAAGTTTTATTAGTGAAAATAATTTTTAAAAAAACCCCAAGAAAATGGCTACTGATGGTATGTGAATCCAACATTTTTTTCACCAAAATGAAACATGTATAGCAGCAAAAAAAGTCTTTCTTCTTTCAAGAAAATAAAGAAATTGTACAAAATTTCTTGTAGAAATAAAAATAACCCAAGATGATGATCAATGATGATATGGGAACCCAACATTTCAATTTTTTTTCAGATAAAACATTTATTTTAGAAACCTACGTTTTCATTTATTTTTTTATTTTATTTTTTTGGTTGATGATTTTATTATTTTTTATATTTAATATAAGCTCCAAATGCCAAAAGGATGATAATGATGTCCATTCAGAATATTGTGGCTATTTCTTGATCTGTCATTCTTTATCAATCCATCGTAGGGTGTGACCATTTAACAATTCCATTGGGGATTCCAAATTTATAAAAGTATTATTATCATTTTCTTGGTAACACTTTACAATTATGACGATTGAGATTGTTTATAATGAACTTGCATCATTATACTCATCCATTCGGATTTGGATTCGAATTTGGATGATACAAAAGTCAGAAAGTAAAATAAACTGAACTCAATGATTATTCCTGTCACGTATTCGAAATCCTTAGCTTCAAATTCATCGATCCAAATAAACTCGGGACGAATGTCCATCAAGAAAACGCAAAATTTAGAAATTGAATAGATATAGTGTACTGACCTTACAGCCAAGAGAACAAAATCGAAAAGTATCCAGAAGGCTCCTTGAACAAATTTCACATACATGAGAGACTGTCTTCCCACCTTTAGGCTGAGGCCTCTCATTCAGAAACAAAACCCTCGCGCTGTTTATTACATATGTCTGCACATCGTTTATTTCCAAAACCTTCTGAATCTCCGAAACCCTCACCACGTCGTGATACGAAGATCTCCTTATCTGTTCATTCAGACAAATATGTGTATAATTCAAGAAAATGTTAATGTGGAGTGGATTTGATGTACTTTTCATGGTGGTTGTGGATGCGATTTAATTAGCCGACTCAGAAACGGTGTACATATAATATTCTTGCTCACTTTGAACCAAGAATTGGAAATGACCTGAATAACTTGATGATCTTGGTGTTTGGATGACTTGCAGTAGAAGCAAAACCCGTCGCTCTTGCAATCTAAGCAAAACATATTGCATTCGCTACGGGCCGCGTCACCGTGCTTCTGGCACAAGTTGAAGAAGGCCGTGTTCAGCAATCTTTCCAGCCATGGCGGCACCAGCATTGTCTCCTGGAGATAGCACTCAATGTCAAACTTAGATAAGTGAATAAAAAATACATATGGAATATTTTAGCGAGTACCATTATCGAATTCGGATTAAATCCCTCCAATGGTGAAGAAATTTGGAGGAGAAATCTTGCTGAGAGGGAGAGGGAGAGGGAGAGGGGAAGGTGGAGAGACCTAACCCAAAGAAGCAGCAACATAGAAATTCAAGAACGAGAGGACACCTAGGATTATAGGGGTGACAAGTGCCTAAATTCGTGAAAAAAGATTGAAAAATGGAGGGTCGAGATGAAAAGAGATGGCTTCAACATTCTTGTGGGCCGTTGGATCTGAGGAGCTGGGGAAGGGTTTGGCGCTTACGTTAACTAGTTTTTGGATCTTCTTTGCGTCTATAATGTGTGTAGGCATTAAGGGTCGGCCACTAAGCTACGCTATTTGCCTAATGTACGTAAGTCAAGTCGTCCCTTGATACGGCGTCGTATGCACGGCATTGGAGATTATTTATTTATTATTATTGGTAATTTTTAATTTGTGTTCTTGTCATATAACATTACCTTTTAGGGGATTGATGATGTAATAAAGGAAAATCGAATTGTGTTTGTAATGCGGAGATTTGGGTAAAGTGGTAAACGATGTCGTTGGTCAAATTTAAATGAGAAAAACTGTATTTTTTTATTCTATATATTTTTCTTTTTGTGATTTTGAAATTTCATGTTGTTAAATTTCATTATAGTTTACTATATTTGTTTTTTTTTTTGTGTGATCATTTTTAGTCATTTTTATAATATGATATCAACATTTTAAATGAAAAATCATTAAAATTACCAAAAATTAGAAGATATATAGGATCAAGATTACCAAAATCTCGAAGAATCAAATATTCATGACCTAAAATGCAATTGTACCACTTAGATATTTTTTTTATAAAAAAAAATCTATTTTTTGTCAAACTAGACATGGCCCGATAGGGGCGTATCGGGTTAAAAAATTGCATTCGCAGCATATTTGATTAGTTGAAAGAGCGTGAAATCCCTATGTAAAATTCATATACTTCTGATATCCTATATTCTAAATCATACCGCACATTTACCTCATTTTTATTTTACTTTCAAGGGATTTATGCGTGTGATTTAAACACATAAGGTTTAAAAGACCATTATTTTTTTACATAAAGAGTTTAATGTCTTGACTTTAATTTCCCACTGGCGATGCATGCAATTTTCCTTAATACTCCAAATATTTGTATATTTGTGTTATTTTGAGCTGATTGAGTCATTTTTGACAAATACATCGTTATCTGAATGCAAAATTTTTGAAGAATTGATATGTTCTTGAAATCATTTTTATAAGAATTTATGACGAATTTATAGTTCGATCTCGAGGAATTAGTAAATAGAGCTATGAATAATTGAAAGAAAGAGTTTGGTAATCCACCTATAATTAGCTTCGACATGTCTATTCAAGTGCTTAACATTTTCTTTCCTATGCTAATAAATTTTGCCAGAGGCAGTGCAACATGTAAAAAGATTAATATAAGCAAAATAAAATGTGGAGTAGTATAAATATATTTATATTGAAATAATATTGAATTATTATCGATTGAGATATTATGAATTAAAATAGGTTCGATCGGGTAGTCACCGTATCCTAATCTGACCCCGCCTATTTGCCCAAATAAAATGATTTATCCAGTTATTACGTAGCGGGATTATCTTTTCCTAGTTAACAAATCAATATCTGTTGAAATACTTGTTTCCTCTCCTGCATAATATAATTGATGTATTCTTCTCCCGAAACTTCACTCAACATTTCGGCATGCTCACAAGAAATCTGCTATATTATCTTCGATATGGAATGAATCATGCTCAGCCTCCTGGCAACCGTGCACGGTGATCATATTCAAAGACTGCATCCAAATATCAGTTTGTGAACCGGAAAGTTAAAGGTCGGACCAACGGACCTCGTTGCTAGATGAGGATAGCTCAATGTTCTTTCTCTTAAAAAAATAATAGGATGGTGTTGCTCTGAAACGATGTGATTATAATTTGGAGCTGAATCTTCTTGCTGTAGATGCGATGAACAAATCACAAATATGAGACCAAATCTTTTCACAAGCAGATTTTGTAGTTAAATATAATGTATTTCCAATTGCAAATAACTGTGCGCCACAGCAAATCCCTCTGAACAACTCTGGAGACATCGGCAAAACTATCTACTATGGAAATTTTCAAACCAAAGACTAAGGCACACCAAAATCCCCTCAAGTTTGCCACCACATTCACTGATAAAAACACAACATAACTAAAAATATTTCATTTCATAAGAGAGCGGAATCCCGACTGAATAAATATACTCCGGTCACATCCTTGGAATAGTAGTTTTATAGCAGACCCGCGTTTGTTAAGGCGGTTTCGAATTCCTTGTCGCTGTTCCATGGACCCACCTGAATATAAGAATCCTCAGAAAAACTCCTTAAAAAAATTAATTGCTTAAGATATTTGGAATGCTTGCTATTGTCTATAGAATTTACCTCAGTTATCTGAGCGTTGAAGTAATTCTCAATCTTGCCCATAATCATGTCATCTCTATGATTGAGAAGCAAGTTGAATACAGCACCTGTTGAATTATCAGAAACAAATGCGTCCTATGATGTAAGAAAAAAATTTACCATCGAGGAAGCAAGGAAAAGAATCACGCTTATAGTTAACTGAATCTCATTTCAAGAAAGTGGTCACGAAACTATAGGAGAGGCCCTGCGGAAAAATAGCTAGACGCAGGATGATAAAAAGCTTAACACCTCTCATTCTTATTGTTTTTCAATGAAAAAAATGAAAAAATAAGGTCGTCTTATAAAAAAACCCTTGTGACATCCCTTCTCCGCCACTTCACACCTCCGAACACACGTTCTTATAGAGATAAATGCTCACCCACATCTTCCTAACCTGAAATTGACGGGGATACGAAAGGTTCATTTTTTTTAGGGTACTCCCAGGAACTGGGGTGGGCCCCTAGCTCAAAGGATTAGAGCGTGTGTCTCATCAATTTTGCATTAATCCTGGTTCTCTTTTATTTTTTTTTGGAAGTGAAGGCATTATTCATCATGAAGAGTCACAGCTATGATTGAATTCATCAGTAAAACCAAATGAGGCACAAGATAACAAACATAAATCGTGACCAGATAAATAGAAAATTCCATGAATGTGTCAGCAGCCCCATATAACAAACTAGTTTAAAAAAAGCATCTACAACAGATCGAAATGCCGATCGAGGCCTGAGATAGCAACATAGGGGCTGCAACGAAATATACCAAATAGAGTATTAAACTTCATCTCAAGGTACGTACACAGAGCCAAATATGCACGAACACGTACATTTAATAGACAAGCCAACATATGATGATGCTCTACACACATGAAGTTAAAATTACCTCATATAAACCATGGATTTGGCAAATTCATATAAAAGATAAGGCACAATAATACCCCTAGATGCAAAATGAAATCCTACAAGAACTATATTCAGTGAAAACAAATTTTGTCAGACTGGTATTCAAAATAAATTCCGAAAACAATCACATCTGAGAAATTTCAATCAGAACATCCACAAAAGTACCTTTGCGGCCAAAGCGTCCAGCTCGACCAACCCGATGCAAGTAAACTTCATAGTCAGGCTCAGAAGGTCTGTCATATTTCACAGGAAGATCAAAATTGACAACCAAATTGACCTACAGAAAGAAATGAAGCATAGTTCAGAGCCAAAATTTGATAATCATAAACATCAAAACAGCAAAGAGGTATGCACCTGCTTCTGATCAAAACCTCGAGCAAGAAGATCGGTCGAAATAAGAACTTGAGTCAATCCCTCCTTAAACTCCTTTATGATTTTGTCCCTGTCTTCTTGTTTCAATGCACCTTGAATTGTAGTGACCTCATAGCCCAGACTGATCAAGGACTGGTGTAAATTACTGGCACTATTCCTAGAGCGGACAAAAACAATTGTCTGTCCCACCTTCTCTCCAAGTTCAAGTATTCTGTCTTTGATCACCATGATCTTTGAAAGCTCATCAGGACAATGTACCTTATACTGTCTGACAGACTCTAAAGACAGTTCTTCCTTTTTCACAAACAACTGGTTATAATCTTGGACAAATAAATCTTCAACAATCTTTGATACAAAGGCCTTCACGGCATCATCAAACGTGGCTGAGAAGAGAAGCACCTGATTATGATTTGCAACAATAGCACAATTCAGTTATGTGCGTCCACTTTAATGTATATCAAAGTAGAAAGATAGACGTGTTGATATCTACTTTAAAGTTCTAATAATTATAAATACATTTCTTCCTTTCACTAGTGGTTTTCTTTTTTGATAGGGAAAGACATCGAGTACAAGAAATGGTGATGGCACTCACATGAATATAATATCATTTTCTTTTTCTGATTGAGAAAGACATCGATAACAAGAAATGGTGATGGCATTCACATGAATATAATATCATTGAACACTGGTAGCAATAAATTCTTTAAAGTTGTGTTTTGAACGATGGATTTGGATTTCAAATGTATTCAAATGTACTTTTGTTGTTTTAGAGAAGCACGATCAGAAATCTTGAATTCACCATTGCATGTTTATATAATGTTTCATGGTGATTAAGATGGATTTTAAATTCAACAAATAATTGTTTCATTTGATATTCATTATCCTTTGTGTGACTGACGTGTAGATAAGTAAGTTATGGATTTACGATTTGATATATTGTTTCAATGTTTCCAATATAACTATAATCAAAATCCGTGGATTTCAAATTCATCCCCAAGTTCCCACTAAAATAATCAACAAAACTTTCTAAAACTAAACATTTTGAAATAAACAATTCTAGCTACATCAGTTGAAGATATTCCAGCTCTTAATAACATGGAACCCGGGTAGATCTAACCTAGAAACATAAACTGTTAGACAGATAAATTTTGTTAGATAAATGTGCAGTAAAAAACACAATTAATTTTGGAACAATCACGGTAAAGTTGGTGAAAACAGAATTGACGCAAAAATTATGTAAACTATTCAACGCTTCATAAATTATTTAAAATGGTTGCAAATAGCTGACCTGGCAATTGGCATTACTCTTCAAAATTGCCTTCATTATTTTTACCGAATCATCTCGAAAACCACTCTACATAAAAGACAAAATTCCGTCATAGGCATAATTTGAAATAATATTTAATGTAAACTTCTCAATGTTTTAAAACTATAGAACAATATGATATTAACTTCATTGGGGTATAGCAATTCAAAAAATGGCACAACAAATTTATTGTAGCCTGTGTCAGAACCCATCCAATTACCCTATTCATAATCACAAAAGAAACTTCTGCACAAAAGGAAACATTAGAGGCAATTTGAATGTGACATCCTGGTGGACATCAATATTATAACACCAAGAGTTATCATATCCAGATGGACCAGAATGTCGGAAAATAACGACATCATTGCAGATAAAACAGATCCTAAAAAAGAAGTCGGGACAATAAATAGCTAGAAATCAAGGGTGACATCAGCAAAGATGTGAAAGGACAAGTAAATACATAAGCGTCATAGTAGTAAAGAAACTGAGATACACACATGCAAGACAACCACCAGTAATACCTCTGCTAGCATGTGGTCTGCCTCGTCAAACACCAGAATCTTCAGTTGGCTCATGCCTAGTTTCTTCGCTAACATCCACTTACATATTGTACCAGGTGTACCAATAATAACTTGTGCCGTAATAGGTGGTCTCTTTTGAATTGGAATGTAATTAGCTGGATCCGATGGTATTGCTAATTCTGAGGTTATCCCAGTGAACTTCCCCATCTTCAGAAGCACTTCCATATTCTGTATAATTTATTAATAAACTAATCAAAAAACGATATTACTGACAAACGACTTGCCACGTGCGTGAATGCATAACTGTTCAACACATTAAAGAGTTTCCTAGAAACTTCTATGATGTGGACTTTCCAACTTTTCTATCTAATAACTCCAAATGGCACAATTAATATTGATTTAATACCAGTATAACCTGTCACATTCTTTATGATTGCAATGCGCGGAAACTCAACCAGAAAGCTTAAAACCTTATAAGCAACTCAACCGATGCATATTTCAGATAGGAATAACTATGAATATATCTAATATATTCAAATCGCGAGCATTGGGAGACGTTACTAACTCAACTGTTTGTCCATCTCCGTTTCTCCTCAAGGAAAAAAACTAATACTTGTGGTAAAAATATTCAATCAGAACTAATTCACATTTGCAAGTAGATAGTAGGTGAAGACAAACAAGTTTGATATTACCTGAATGGCTAACTCTCTGGTAGGGCAGATACAAAGAGCCTGGGGAGCCTTTAAATGTGGATCAACACGGCTCAACATACCAAGCACAAAACACGTGGTCTTCCCAGAACCATTGTGAGCTTGAGCAATTAAATTCTTGTGTGGAGGAGTCAAAATCATTGGCAAACTTATTGCTTGTATCTTGCTAGGCTTCTCAAACTTCATTTCAACATATAGACCCTTCAGCAACTCGGGTGATAAGTTCAGGTCCTCAAATCTCTTAGCAGAAGTATATGGAGTGTCCCCTGATGTAACCTAAAGTTTCAGCACGAGAACACCAGATCACTAAATATTCTCGTAACAGCATCACAAACAATTTCGCAATTACTTCCTGATGAAGCGAATTTAGCGCCTACACTAAAGGAACATATCTTACTTTAAGAACTATGCGGCATATGAAATATAATACAAATAACTGTAAATACAGTGAAGATATGCATCTTAAATTCCAAGTTGAAACTTGATTTGCTTAAAACTTAACTAAAACACCCCCAGACCATTACAAAACATACAGAAGCATCATTAAAACAAAACTTACAAATTATAAATTTATTTATCTAATTCAATGATAAAAAATTATATAGAGTAAACAGAGCAAAACACGCTTTGTAAGCTTATTGATGTAAATTATAAGCTTATCAACGTAAACAAATTCATGTAAAATCCTATTTTTGCTATAAAAAAATATGATTTGGTGCAATTCATATAATCCACCACATGATCATAGTTTTAATACCAAATGCAGGGAAAAGTATCAGCCGTAACCCAAAGCTTTTAGTTGACGCCTATACATCACCATTCGATCCCTCTGCCGCTAGCTGCTCCCAAGACAAATTTTATTTAAACACCAACCCCAAATTTGAACAGAAGTTTTTGAAATTCTAACCCGACAGATTTAAACACTGTAAACCCAAATAAAACCCTTAATTGAAACAATAAAGCGCAAATCATGTGCATCGGATAGCGAAGCTTACAGCTTCAATTCTGGAGTCATCCGGATCGGTGAGCACATTATCAACTAGTTTGGACTCGTCGATAGCCAACGAACCTAAACCAACTTCGGTCGAGGAAGATTCGGCCTTTTCTTGATCCTCCTCCGCCTCTTCAGCAACATCAGCCCACCGCTTCGTCTCTGGAGGCTTTTCGGCGGCGCTAACAATCTCGGCGGCGCTGGAGGTTGACTCTTTATCGGCCATCGAGGAAACTATTAACGAGTGAAAACCGGAAAGCAAGAGAACATGTAAGTTTATATAGAGCAGAGGTCAAGGCAAAACCCATTAGAATTGATTGTGCGTAAGTCCACAGCAAATATTTACATTTTGCTCGTGACTATCATAAGATATGGCAATTTTCTTTAGGGATTGGGAGATTCACGACAAAAAAAAACCGAAACAAGGATCGAGATTTTTTATTGTTTCGAGTTCGAAGATTTTTAAAAATCTTGGATAGTTCGAACGAGTATGAAAATATTATTTTAACTTCAAACTTGTCTCATAAATAATATTAATAATAAAAATATTATTATTATTTTAAAAAATATCAATAATAATATTATCACTTAAATAATAGAATATAATAAATTTTATTTCGAGAAATCTCCGTACCCTCCTCCGACTTGGGAATGAGAGTGGAGATGGGGATTTAATCTCTATGGTTTCGGGTTAGTAATTCTCCGAACTCTAAAAAACGTAGATCATGACGGATATGAGGTAGAAATAGAATTTGGGGACGAGTAGATTTTAAAAATAATAATTTTCTGCTTCAAAATCAGTTTTTAGTGTTAATTAACCCAATTTTGATATGTGTTCAGATATTTTTTTGGTTAAGTTTTAAAATATATATTCTTGAAAATTTTTATTTTTATTTTCAATTACTTTTGATTCAGTCACTTTTTTACAATCTATATATTTATTAAATTACATACACACATAGTATTTTGCAAACACGATGATATTGGCAACCAAAGACTGATATCACTACTGTTTTAGGGGCTAATGTCACCCTACCTATGTGAAAATCCTAATTATCACAAAACCTCCTATATCCTACAATGTATCTTCAATTTATTGTCATTAAGGATGTAATCGAGTCGAGTCGAGGCGAGTCGAGCTCTTGAATGTTTAAGTCTGGTTCGTTTATAATCGAGCCGAGCTCGAGCTTTATTTAACGAATATATGCATGACTCGTGAGCTTATTCAAGTCTTTATCGAACCTAAACAAGCTTAATAAATATGAATTATACATTTAAATTTTCATTAAATTAATTTAAAAGTAAATTATATATTTAAAGAAAAGTATATTATTATTATTAAAATTTGTAGATTTATTAAAAAAAATATATTAATAGATTTTCTATATATTTCAAAAATAATATGCAAAATCAATAAATCAAATATCAAAACTATTATTTTTTCATCTAAAAAATTACTCATGAACTTATAAACGAGCATGTTCACGAGCTAACGAGCCGAATACTGTAAAGCTTGAGTTTGATTTGTTTATCTTAACGAACCTCATTAAACGAGCTCAAACGAACTTTTATCGAATCAAGCTTCGAATAGCTCATAAACGGTTTGGTTCGTTTACATCCCTAATTGTCATCCCTAGTTATTATCAATATATATTGTCTAAAAAAAGGTCCATACAGAAAAAAGATTGCTGAGTTTTTTTATGGCTAGCAACCTTACGCAACCTCCCTTACATTTATATTCCAATCGTATTTAAATGAGATTTGATGTTAACAAAGACTCGTATTTTCTTCATAAAGGATAGGTTTTTTTAAACAAAGGTGTTTGGTATATATATTGATTTATTTTCCTTTGTTTATGCAGAATTGTGGGATAAGAAACTTATTTTAAGTAATGTAATTCACGTGTAGCAATCATGCATTTGACCCAAACTTGGGACAAAAGTATGGATCCTGGAATAAAGGTCTTTTTATAAAGGCTGTTCCTCCATTTCTATATTGTTGTGTGGCCATTAATATATAGGCAACAATATCAGGACACGTAAAATAAGGATAAGAAGCTACTGCCAACTAAAATATACAATTTTTTTTATAAAAATCAAAATAATCTTCTTCTTTTTTAAAAAAAAAAAGTGCATAAAATCGCAAATGAGCTTGATTTTGATAACGTGAGGTTTTAAAAAGCCCGTTCATTTATACAAATGGTTTTGTGCTTTTGTGGAATTTTACAGAGTAAAAAATGTTATTTTCCCTGTATTTTAGGGATATAATGTAATATAATATAACACTCCATTAAGTAATGCGACGGAATGTATGGTACCACCAAAATCATAGACGATAAATTTCTTATGTAAATGTAATAAAAAATTTAACACTACCCCAAGTAAATATCAGTAGAGTGGATTCTCTTTATTAATAGTGAATCCAATATTGATGGATTTAGTGGAATCAAATACTAAAATCTCATCTACTATACAATTTATTTTTTAAAATTGTATATGTAATTTTTTTAGGTACGAAGAGATAACTTCGATTCAAACAAAAACGGCCATTCAATCTCATGTTAAGTACGATAAGACATTATTAAGAGCGATTAAGCATTAGTTTTCTAGATAAAGTTTTAAGTTAGATTTTAAATTTAAAAAAATATTAAGTTAAATTTCATTATATTTTGATTATAAAAATTAATTTTAAATATTAAATATTTGATGACATGAATTTTTGTAACAAAAAAAATGCTAAGGCACCTGATTTTCTTTAATGGTTAATTTTGTACTACAATAAATTCACAGATGTATACATTTATTCTTAAAATTTGTATGTGTGTGTGTTTTTTCAATATATTTCTTGACTTAATACAATTAAAATCATAATATGAACTAAAAATGTTTTTCATACTTAATCTCGTGCGAAACTTTCTTAAGCTTATATAGCTCGAAGCTTGACGTTACACAACTTCGTCACGCTTTATGCATTTTAGAACCTTACACACATTAAACATACTTATATATATATATATATATATATATATATATATATGAAATATTTATCATAATATAGCATATACTAAACTTCCCACACACAGACTACGTACCTTAGCCCTTGAGCTAGGCCGGTACAATTGAACTTTTTCTACGGTCAAATTCAGGCACTACCTTAATATATAATATTAACCCCATAAATAAAGCTTTAATGTGGGTAAAAACAGTGATAAAATATTTTTGTTGGAAATATATTTGATTTTATTTAGTAATGATAATTTTATTTACAGAAAACGCATATTTTTGAGAATAATGCTAAAAAGTAGAACTAAAATATCGTACGACATATTTTAAAACAGTTATATTATAAGATTTTGTTATTATATCGTGAGATTTTACTATTATTTTGTGAGATTTTATATTGAATTTTTCATGAAATTTTTGTATTGAATTTTTCGTATTATAAAAATTATTGTACCAATTTAGTTGTGTATGATACTTCACTCTATTTTTACGCACAAAACTTAAATACCGAATATGTCGCATAAACAACGATGGTCCCAAGCGTGGACAGGTGTAAATAGTTAGGAAAAATTATATCACATCTTAGTTGGACAAAGTTTTATAATCTAAATTTCCTTTTCTGTTAACTATTTTATAACAACCAATATTTAAATATATAGTAATGGTGGCACAAACGTTATGATTGAAGGTAAAAATGTTTTTTTAAATCAATTTGTGATCGTTTTTATCTGAGGTCACTATACGAAAAAGTAGATACTTAGACTCTAAATTTCTAGACTCAAGGTATGACCTTCAATATCTAAGGGTGTAAACGGTCCGATGAAGCCGCCTCTTAGTAAAATTAAAAATCGAATTTTAATCGATTAGTCTCGAGTTCAACTCGAGACCAAATTAATTCGGCTCGAAATCTTGGACTTATTTGCGAGTAGACTATTCGAATAGTAAAATTGGAAGCTCAAAAATGTCCAAGCCTTTTAATTTGTCGCCTCTACGTTCCCTCATAAGACGGGCGATCTGCTATTTCAAAATCGTCCGCCTGCACCTACTCCCGAGTATATATATAATTAAATTACAATAATAAAATATTAAGGCTCGCGAACTATATAACAATATAATTTTGGCTCGACTTCGACTCAAATTCGATAAATTTGAATATGAACCAAATATTTCTCGAACCGACTCTAGAAGTTTACGAACCGGCTCGATCATTTTACAATCGTAATTAATCTCAATGTGTGTGTGTATAATAAAATAAAAAATAAAATTGCCAAAACTTCATCTTGTGAGAATCTGATATTTTATAATAAAAAAAATAAAGAGGTTAAATTTTTTTTTTCAAAAATATATGAATGTCTCTGCTTTGTAAAAATGAAAAACAAAACTATAACTTTTTAGTAATTGAATTTTGAAGTTTAAAAATATCATATTATAATAATATAAAATTTGTAATTTATATAAATTAATTTAGAAAAATAACATGATGTAAAAATTTGAAACAAGAAAAAGTATAACACTTTAATATTAAATCAACCTAGCTAATTATAGAAGAGTCCATGTATCATATTTTAAAATTACGAAGAATTAAATTTAAATAGATAAAAAATAATATATGGAGAGACCATTAAAAGTTTCATCAATTCTTTTTTTCCCCACTAAAATATCCCAATCAAATCACGAACCTTATAATTTATAAAATAAAAAAGATTAAAAAATACTAACAAAAAATACAATAAAGTTCACTTTAAAATTATGCAACAAATTAGATAAAATAAAAAAATATCTAGATTATTATATAAAAAATATAAAATAGACGCAATATTCAGATTATTAAATATTCATTTTTCTACCATACGCCTTGTCCAACGGTAGCACCAACAGCTAATAAAAGAGAAGCGTGTCGATTACGCACTCAATATTTCTCAAAATAATTATAATATAATAAATCGAAAATAATTATATTTTAAATTAAAGCCCAATTTTACCCTTGACCCCTTGACTATCCATGACTTTTGCACCGTTTTGATTGATATTAGAGGAATATATATATATATAAATATATATTGAATGAAAGGTTATAATATTAGACAGAATTATAATTTCGCTACTTTTAATTTAAATAATTTATAAATTGTTTTATTTTGAAGTAATTAGTTGAGATAATACAATCTTATATAACAACATTTTCTTTATCATAATTTTATCCAATTATAAATTTGTATAATACCGAAAAAAGTGATGTAATCAAAATTCATTAGTATTTATTTTGACATATTATAAATTATTTTTAAAAATTTTTGTCTACCAAATATATCGACTAAAAATTCGATAAATACCAAAACGCATACATAACCCTATCATATTATATATAATAAAAATAACAAGTTGAAAATGTTTATATTTTAAGTACGATGCCAATTTTACCCTTGGCTTGTTGAGTGGGGTATAAATACAGTAATTAATTTAATTATCATATTATATATAATAAAAATAACAAGTTGAAAATGTTTATATTTTAAGTACGATGCCAATTTTACCCTTGGCTTGTTGAGTGGGGTATAAATACAGTAATTAATTTAATTCCGCTAATTATCAACACAGCTTCTTTTTCATGGAGTTGTAGAAGAGAAGCTCTAGCTACAATGGATGCAAATGAACACAATTAATTGCATGATTTTTTCAGTTACACTTGATTTCTGTACGTATAACGGACGAAAATAGGAATTTTTTCAGTGTTCTTTGTACGAAAGTGGGATTTTGGGGTGCCGGCGATGGCTGGTGGATTATTGGTGGTGTTGTCGGCGGTGCTTCTGGTGCTGCCCTCGGTGGTGAGTGGCGGAGGGGGAATTCACAGGCTCCTGACGCTGGAGAGGGCGTTTCCGGTGCAGGAAAAGGTGGGGCTAGAGGTGATTAAAGCTCGGGACAGTGCGAGGCACTCGAAAATGTCCGAGAGTTACTCCGGTGGAATAGTGGATTTTCCGGTTGTTGGTACCTCTGATCCCTACGTCGTTGGGTAACTGTAACGCAGCTCTCAGAATTTGTTTAATGTTTATTTATTATGTTTACGATGTTCTGGCTCTTTTAACGATGGGTTGATCTGTAGTAACTTCAGTAGGTTGATATTGTATGATCTTTGTGTTGGTGCTGTAGGTGTGTGAGTAAGTTCGAGAAATCATTTTTTGGGAAATCAAATTGCATAATCAACAAGGAAAATAAAATATAAAAACAGGTGCTTCTTATCTTTGCTTCTCTATGGTCCTCTGCTTCAGGACCATTGGAGATGACTCGGGGTGATGCTTTCAAAACTTTCGTCGACTTAGTAAAAATTTTGGGTCGGAGTCAGTCAACTTTGTAGATGTTAACAACTTGGACTTTCCTGTTACTGATTGCTGGATTTATTAGTCATCGAGGATCCTCAATAATATTGTGATAATTAGGTTTTTGGCTATTGGGCAGTTTTTGTTTTCAAGTGGCAGGGTGAGATTTATAGATAATTCTTATTATATGTGACTGACTAGATTCTTCAACTTTGATGTGATCCATTTGTCTTTAGTCCGATTCCTTATTATTCATTGTAATCATGTGTGATACTAGTTTGTTTGTTGATTTATATTCTTGTTGAATGATAATTTACTATGGTTTGTTCAATAATGCAGGCTTTATTTTACCAAAGTGAGGTTGGGATCTCCACCACGGGAATTCAACGTGCAAATTGATACTGGGAGTGACATCTTGTGGGTTACTTGCAGTTCTTGTAATGATTGTCCCCAGAATAGTGGACTGGGGGTATGATATCTTAATATTTGCTTTCAAACTATCTATCAGCCTAATAAGATATTTCATTTGAGTAATCTGGATTTCAATCCCTATTGATAACAAGCTGCAATTGCAGATTCCTCTAAATTTTTTCGATGCTGCTAGCTCGTCAACTGTTTCTTCTATTTCCTGCTCAGATGCTATGTGTGCTTCCATAGTGCAAACTGCATCGGCTGAATGCTCTGGCGAAAGTAATCAGTGTGGTTACATGTTCCAATATGGAGATGGAAGTGGCACATCTGGTTTCTATGTAAATGATCTGCTTTACTTTGACACAGTTTTGGGCACCTCATTAATAGCCAATTCTTCTGCTCCCATTGTTTTTGGGTAAGATGTGTCTATAATTTTTATCGGGTTTTACGTGCATGCTTATGTGTGGGTTTATCTGTGTCTAGGGTTTGAAATAATTTTGTAATTTGTTTTTGAGAAATTTGTCCTTGCGACCCTGACTAATAATTGTGCATGACCATATGTTCTTTCATTTTGGCTCTATTGATTTTGAAGCATTTACTATTCTTTTTGTCTGCTGTGATTATGACCTGTATTCATGTGCATGCCTGTACTTGCATACGTGGATTTGAACTAGTGTCATCACATGAATCTTTTGTTTCAAAGCTGGTAACCGCATGTAAAAATCCAATTTTTCCGTTTCTTGTATCATGACTCCTAGCTACTCCACCTTTCCATTGGATGATTGTATATGCAAATGTGAATTTGTTTGTATTTGGCACAATATTGGATACGTCAGTTATACCCAATTGTGCTTCTTCTATTGTTTGTTTTGGGGATCTGTTATTATGAGTCATGACTCTTATTCATTGCATGTGTATTCATCAAAATGTTGTATGTGTGTAGTGCTCCTATGAAAACTCTCATTCATTGCACGTGTATACTGAAACGTGGCTGTATGTGTATAATTCTTATAGGAGACTAAAAGCTGATCCTTTGCGATGCATCTGTACGAACAACTTTAAGCACTAGAACAAAAATAATTTGTGTTGCATTTTTCGGCAATCAGATGTGTTCGTGATATGATTGAATCCTTTTATTTGTGATTCATTCAAAGATCACATATGTTCTCAGTCGCTAATTTCTATTTCCTTGTTCATTCTAGGTTTCTAGCTTATGAAATTTATTGATAGAAAAAAGAGATTAAAATTTGTATTGTTACAGGTGCAGCACCTCTCTGTTTGGTGACTTGACCAAGTCAGATAGAGCAGTTGATGGTATATTTGGGTTTGGCCAGCAGGGTCTTTCAGTAATTTCACAGCTGTCATCACGTGGGATCACACCTAAAATATTTTCCCATTGCTTGAAAGGAGAAGGCATGGGCGGAGGTATCCTAGTTCTTGGTGAGATATTGGATCCAAGAATTGTTTATACTCCCCTAGTTCCATCACAGTACGTATTCTTAAGAATTTTGAAATTTTTAATTATTCTTATGGTTGTTGATTCTTATCTGTATTTAATAGAGATGGCATGTGCAGTACAATAGGCAAAAGACTCTGGATCATTTTCCCCTCTTTTGATATGATCTCATAACCACATCATATATTACCAATAACTTGAAAGATTTAATGTCATCCTCATATATTCAAAAGCTCATGCATTGATTCTCTGTTTTTATTCATGCAGTGTTTTTGCCTGAATAATTGTTTATAAAAAATGTGATTCAGAAGTAAATGGTCTACAGAGTTTCTGCCAGTCACAGAAACGAAATAGAATTGGATTGTTCAGCTGGTTTTCTCTACTCTTCTCCTAAAATGTGAAAGTTTTCATTAGACATCATGCTACATCAATCTATCTTATCTATTTCTAAGCTTCATAATTTATTGTAGTATTAGCACATCATTGCTTGTTTCACACTGCTTTGAAGAAGAGAAATATGATACTATATGTCTTTTGATATTCTTTTTTATTCAAAGTGGTTGGTAGTTCATTACGATGATTCTGCTTTTTTATGTTTATCAGTATGATGAATCTTTATCTCTAATCTTTCAGGCCTCATTATAATTTATACCTGCAGAACATTGCTGTCAATGGGCAGTTATTACCTATTGATCCAGCAGTGTTTACCACTTCAGGTAACCAAGGAACCATAGTTGATTCTGGAACAACTTTGGCATACCTTGTGGAAGCAGCTTATGAGCCTTTTGTCACTGCTGTAAGTATATCTTCATCAACCCCTTCATACCTTGTCTCTCTTATCATGAATTATATTCAATATGAGCAGTTCTATTTTGCACGTACATTGTCAGTGATTTCCAGGTCATCTTTGTTCTCTATATATGAATGTGAATGATATTTATCATGATATCCTTTTAGGATGACTAAAACCTTTTATTAGTATACTGTCACATTGATGAGTGATGGTTTATGGTTAAAAAACACATTTGGTGCTAATTGAATCAAAATCGATGATACCTTTAAGAATCGAACAATCCGTGAACATGACTAGATTATTTTATCTGTTTAGCCGACTTGCATTGACGTACATTATCTGTTCTGCTTAAAAAAACTGTAAAAAATTACAGTTTTCTAAAAACTTAATCCTAAATATTATTTCAATATCTTTTGAAATTGGATAGTAAATTAAATAGCCTGCTAACTTTTCTGGCTCTTAGAAATGATATATGAATAAAGGTGCAAAAACTGCATGGAAGAAGAATTATGAGAAGTTTTGTATTGTGCCTTAACCTTTTAATATCTACATAAAGGTTAAAATGAAAGGTTGTACAATGCAGGGGCTAGTTATGATTAATTAGTGAAAATTTTTATTGAGTACTAGAAAAAACAAGGAATGATTAATAACTTCATGTGCCCACAAGGATGGAAAAGTCAAATAAATAAAATGTCTTGTATTGATTTTATTAATTTTGATTTTACTTCTTTGAATAAATGTGTCAATCTATGCGCATCACACAACAGCTTCCCAGTTTATAAACACTGTTTAGAATTGTGCCACTAGAACCTATACAAATACAATTTTCTAACTACGTAGTTTTGTTTGTTGTTTGCTCAAGTTGATAGGCAACAACATAAACGGGGCAATCTCCTTTGAGTCTTTTGAATAATGATGAGTCATGAAAACATATCATCTTCGTTGATGATCATAAACTCTGATAGGTACTCTTGTGTTAGGCAGCAACAAGAACAAGACAGTCACCTTTGAATCTTCTGAATAATGATAACTAATGGAAACTTACTAATCACCATTAATGATCATACACTTGATGCTAGTCTTTTGCTGAGGTCCTACTGGCTTTGCAGGTTACTGCAGCTCTTTCTTCATCCGTGACACCAATTATTTCAAAAGGAAACCAATGCTATCTAGTCTACACTAGGTCCATTTCGTCCCTCAATATCCAGTTGTTATCTTTTCATTGAAAGATTTTGCTGCACGATAGTTTTGGCACTTATGAGATCATTTTCTATTCTGAAAACAGTGTAATTGATATGTTTCCACCTGTTGCCTTCAATTTTGCTGGGGGTGCATCCTTAGTTTTGAGGCCAGTTGACTACCTTGTTTACATGGGATTTGTCGTGAGTGTTTTACTTCTCTCTACAATATTTTACAAAAGCTTTTTTGATTATTGAAAGTTAGCAGTTTATTGTTGGGAAGTAACTCACGTGCTATTATTTTTCCAGGACGGTGCTTCGATGTGGTGCATGGGCTTCATTAAAGTTCAGAATCAAGGCACAACAATTTTAGGAGGTTGGTACCTGATTACAAATTCTTTTTAGTTTTTTTTTTTAGATTATAATATAGTTTCCTGTAAATATTTGTTTTTAGCTCGTTGAAACTCCTGGTACCCTCAAAACTTCTGCAGTTTTAGCAACTGATTATGTGTCCCATCTGTACTTAAGGTTGTCAACTTTGATTTTTTTTGGTTTTTTCTCTCGAGACTCGAAGTACCTGTTTCTGGATAAATTATTAATGTTGACAAAAGTTCGAGTTCATGGATTTAAAATTCGAATGATTTAGATGCTTCCCGATTTTAAATTGTCAAAATAGCCTAAAGCCCTCAATTTTGAGTTTGCACGCACAATACGCAACTCAAAGAAAAGAATATGGTAAAATAAACCTCCACCGTGAACCATCCTCTCACAAAGCTGTACCAAGTAACTTGATTTGGTCCAACTAGAAGTTTGGAGAGTGAAACTTTGCTAACTGGTTCAACTACAATCTTATCGCTGAGATATAAGCTATTATAGTTTGTTAGTGTTTCTTTCCTCCATTCTGTCTATTAGCTAAAGATCTTGTCTCTAACACCTAATTTTGCAGATCTTGACCTCATGAATTGTGTTTTGCTCTTTCTAGTGATAGTGTTTACCGACCCAGTTCATCTACCAATACTGAGACAACTCATCTGCTGTTTTCTTTTTTCAGATCTTGTTCTTAAAGATAAAATCTTTGTTTATGATTTGGCGCGTCAAAGAATCGGATGGGCAGACTATGATTGTAAGTTAATTTTTTTCATATAACTTGTTCTCACCATCAAAACACTTGACACTCAGATAGCCCATCCTATATGCCATCTGAAATTGTTTTCCTCAGGCTCTTCGTCCGTGAACGTCTCCATTACTTCTGGTAAAGATGAATTCGTGAATGCTGGACAATTAAGTGTAAGTAGCAGCAGCTCATCCACTGATATCGTCTTCAGAATGATGCATCGGAGTATTAAGGCTCTCTTGCTGAGTATACTGGTGTCCATTGGGTGTCCGTTTCTGTAAAATAATTTCCACGCATGCCCGTTTTGTATCCTATTTTTTTATTGTCTTGGCCAATTTATATGTATGGTAATTAGAAAACATTTTTAGTTTCGAAGTACAGATTTGCTATTTCTCTCATTTTTCTTCAAATTCTATTCTTTTACCATCATTGGGTCATGAATCCCAATTGTCAAATAGAGAGGAACGCTTCACAGATATTAAATAGCTTGTCTACATTAGGTTAGACTCAAGCTGGATTGTTATTGAGTTTGAGAATTTGTATGATTGATTGCTCCATAGTTCATCCGTTTTTTGTCGTTTGTTATTATTCTCTGTAAGAAGGTCGTGCGGTTTATACAAGTAATTAACTTTGATACCATGATCTTGAAATACCATAAATAATCTTTTCAAATTACAAATTTGCCCATTTTATTTAATTATAAATATCATAAAAATATTTTTTTATTGAAATTCACATAACTGCAATGTTTCAATAACTTGTCAAAATTTTGAAAGTACTAAAAAATTTCTTTATTTTTATTTAGATTTTTTTAAAAAGTATTAAAGCCTTCTATATACATGTAGACATGGCATGCACAGAAAGCTAATAATTTACAACATATTATGAAATTGTTAAAAAAATATTATAGTAATTAAAATATGTATATAATTTATTTTATCATTCAAACATATTTATATTTTTTTATTCTATCTTGATACTCAAAAAGACACCTCTATTTTACACTTGCAACAAGTTAAATCGTAAAACTAGACCTTTTAAAGTTCAACTGATGATTGCCCAGAAGTAGTGTCACACCGTTCATACAGACTCAAAATTCCATTTCAATTTAAAGAAATAAGAAACCAAAATGGGAATTGTAATAAGGATTATGTAACCAGAAGTAAGATTGTAAATTAATCTCGAGTTAACATCTTAGGCTGCGTTTGGTTTGGAGGATAAAATAAACTAATGATTAGTAAGTAAATGATAAAGAAAATGATTGTTGTAGGAATGTATTATATGGTGTTATGTTTGGTATGATTTTTAAGTGTGAGATAATTTTGAATTTTTTGATGAAAGAACAAAATTGCCCATTTTTTTTTCTTCCACTCCGGCGCGACGACGGCGGACTGGCGACGGCAGCAGTTCGGCGGCGGCAGTCCGGCGGCGACGCCGGCGGTGGGTGGTCTGGCGGCCGTCGACGTCGGCGGTGGGTGGCGGCGGCGACGGCCGGCGACGCCGGAAGTGGGTGGTCTTCCGGCGACGGCCGGCGGTGGTCTGGCGGCGGCGGGGCGGTGGCCGATGGCGGCGGTCATGGCGAGAAGTGGTGGTGAGTTTGGATATAGGAGAAGGGTAAAATTGGAAAATAGAAAGGATTAAGATTTGAATTAATAATCCTAAGGGGTGAGGAGGTATTATTTTAACTCACCTAATATAACTGACACTTTAAAAATTAAATTCAACCTCCAATTATATTTTTAATAAAAAAAATTAATATTCATAATATTTTGTATTTAACCATTAGATTATAGTTTGATAACCCAAAAAGTAAGGTGTTATTTTTTCATTCGAAAATAAATTTCAGTTCAATTGATTCAAACCACTCGAAACCGAAACCAAAATCAAGTATTTAGGCGATTCGGTTCTAGTACCACCATCTCACTTGGTTTCAAGCAATTCGGTTCAGGTACCATCTTTCATTGAAAGCTGAACACCCCATTCCAAAACTCAAGCCATTGATTTTAGAACAAAGTTTAGGCCTATGTTTGCGAATATTTTTAATAAAAACTTCAAAATAGCTCTATCGCATGTAATATGAAATGGGGTCCCAATCTACGACAACGTATACTTTCCGTAGTCGCTCAATTGGGTGAATACTACTAAAATTCAATAATCCTGGTAACTTGCACAAACAGTTGTCTGACTTCTGCAGCAATAATCTAAGATGCTACAAGGAAAAATGTCCTTAAAACCAACAGGGTACCTATTTTTTGTAGCTTTAAATAATCCTCATTTAGATTTTACAACATCTCGACCCATAAAAAAATGAAACCAACCTGAGGAAGGGAACTGTAAAAGTGGCTCGTCACAATAGGCGAAATCGCATATAGAAGGCAACAATGATCCTGTGACGAATATGATAACTATTGAATTTCTAACGTGTCTCGAATCACCTCCATTTTTCCTGAAGTTCTTTCTTCTCTGACCAAACCCATGTGACAAAAATAGCCACAAGAAGAGCAACTATTGTGATGAGAAGCAAAGCATAGCTGAAATCTTCAGTAAGAGAATCGTATGTTCTGGAAGGTGCAAGCCGGGTAAAAAACAGATCCACTCCATATGAGAAAACAAGGGTCGTCGACTCCAGCTTAGCTGGAAATGTTGCAATGCCTCGGAGACCTTCCACTTTAAGATTGTGTGTAACATACGACTGCAAATAGAAGGAAACCAGTGTGCTGAGTGTCAAAATTTATTCCAACTTCCAACATAACAGAAGTGGTCTTAAGTTTTACCAACAATCTCGAAGAATTGTATTCACCTGAGGATTAATTGGTAATGAATCAGTAAGTGGTAAGATTCCTTCCTCTTTCTCAGCTTGAGTGGGGTTAACTGTCCTTCGAGGATCTAAAAACCGCTTATCAAGAGCCAAAACCTGCCGATGAGCAAAGAAACATCTTAAAAAGGAGAAAGACATGTCACAAATATCACAAGAAATGGAGATGTCATGCGAACCTGATGACCAATTGTGCCCAGAAGAATTTGCTTAGAAGTTATGCCTTTTGCTGTTGATGTCACTGCCATCGTTGTCACAGAATGTGCGAAAAAGTAAGACTGCGACTTTGTGATGACTTCAGGACGGGAGTAAGCTGTGATAGGTGAAGTCAGATTATGTGTCCCAACAACGAGCTTCAACACATCTTGGTTGTCCTGCATATATTAATAATCTGAGTCAACAGATGGAATGGACCCAGAGGTGTTTAAGAAAAGTAGAAGTGAAGGAAGAAAGAACCGCGCGGGATTGGTCATATATTTCAATGACGGACATCTCATATCGATGTGCCCTCAAGTTGAAGTAGTGGTAGATAACCCAATTCTCACTGTAGACCTTCAGAGAATAAAAAGTCACAGTGAATATTTCACTCTCCCGATACTGAGAGAAAAAAATAGTTCCTTGATAACTCAAAAGGGCTCAACTTCTTGTCCCCTTTTTTCAAATTTCTGGAGATGCATACAAGGGAACGAAAACTTACTGCCTGTACAGGACCCTGTGATCCTTGATGAGTCATACGATGCAAAATACGACCAGTAACTGTATCAATTATGTAAACAACCAGAGATGACTCTTCTGGGGTAGCTGAGCCAATTGGACCAACAGCTTTTGGTGAAACAGTAGCCAAAAAGAGCAGATTCTTTGATATATATTTGTACATCACCTCCTGATCTGCTGTCACCTTTGCTTGAGTATGAACTATCTGAAACAAGAAAGGGAAAGTGTTGTAAGAACCGCATCTGCAGCTAACAGACTGAATAAATCACAAAAACCTACATGTTACAAACTGAATATGAGGATTAAGTTTTAACCACACGCACAAAATTTCATGTCAGTTATATTTTAATTTTGAGGAGATCGTTGAAACACCAGGGGCAATTATCACATATTCTAATTTTGAGGATATCATCGAAACACCAGCGGCAATTATCGCACATTCAGAACCATCAGTATTCAGTCATCACACCAGGAGCAAAGCGAAATAGAAATTAATGAAATCCAGAACTCAGTAATGCATCCAATTAGGCAAAATTACTTCAAGAGACTGTACCAAAAGAGGTGTGAAAGACAAAGAAAGTAGGTCATCTAATACTCGCGTACAACGCTGTAACACATCTTCCCATAAATTTCAACTTTATGATAGAGCATTTGAAAGTTTTACAGCAAACTACCGAAGTAACTAGCCAACCTAGCCCTATATTTGATGAAGGTGGTCACAAAGAACGAAAGGTTATAAGAGGGCGGGGGAGATAAGGCTGTTTTTTTTATCTCATATTCTCATACTAAGAGGAAAGATATCAGAGTTTGAGACCAAGCATCTCTCCCACTTGAGCAAACAACCGGTCTCCTCATACCTGAGTGGCTAATGATTATCATCCATGATTCAAGTTCTATGACTGAACACTGACACACAATTAACATCTTGCAGTGAACAAATATTGGTCACTGTAACAAAATACCAGGAAGTTAGCTTCATCATACGTGTTCAAATGAAGAGGACAACTTGAATAGATCACAACCTTAACATACCACAGAAAGTTGACAAATCAGAGATGCCAGTTGAAACACCGAACCATAACCACAAGAAATGTTTGGCAATTAGAACCAATCACACAGATATCACAACATAAATTTCTTGAGAAAAAATGATAGTCCGCATCAGTAGCCCAAATTTTCTAAGCTTAGATACAGTAGGAGAGAAAATAAGAGAAGAAAAACCTCAGTTAAACTTCTGGTTGCAGTAGCAGAGATCGTTTCTGATTCCGAGGGAAACACAATTGACCATACATCCCTAGATTCAAAACAGAAGTCATCTGCCTCAGGAAGAAAGCAATTTTTGTGCACTGCATGACCCTTAAGGATACCTGTGTCAGTTTCAGCAGAATACCAATATATGTTTCCTAACTCACGCTTGAAAATGCCAAGAGCCTCAGCAGTTCTGGGGTATAGATGAGCATGTGAATTTGCATCCAGAAGCAAATGCAAACGCTGTTCCAAAGAATCTGTAAAAGGCAACGGAATAATGCTTGAAATGGAATGGAGAAGTCTCATATGATTGTGCTCTTCCCCTTTGTAAGTGTCAACGACGGAAAGAACTCCAGCAGAATCTGTACCAGGCCCACATCTTCCAACAACAAGAACAGATGGGTTCTCATCCAAAGCATGATGATGAGGATCCTGCCACTGATGCAAACTAATCCCACTAGGACTCTCGCAAGATTCTGATTTACGAAGAGATTTCAGTAAAAGAGACCACACAATTCTTCCATCTCCTGTATGCAGTGCAAGAAGTTTTCCTGCTCGAGTGAGTACTATGAGTAACTTCCTAAAACCATTATGGTCACGGGTCATTTTGCTTTTTTCAGAGCTCTGAAGCCTCATTTTCTGGATAACTGCCACATCATCAGGGGTTGCAATCATTAGAGTTCCTTTCAGCTTCAGCAGATGTCCCTTTCAAAAGAAGAATAACAGGGAAAAGGAACGGTCAAATCACTGCTCAACTTCAAAAAAGGAACATTATAAGCATCCAATGTTTCCTTCATTTTAAGCAAGATTACAATTATTTTCTCGACTCAAATGCAAACATTGCGTGAAAAAATGTAGCAAGAAAATAGGGCAAGCAGACTTTGTAAGTGTTCATTGTTTTTCTTTTCTTCTATCACTTCCAAAGCAGAACAAGACTAAACCCTACTGGAAAAATAAAGCAGTACAGTGTGTGATGAATCTACATCTCAGTTTAGATGTTTAAAGTTCTTAATGCTAACTTTGGGAGTAGGACATACATATTGAGTGCGAGCACAACGCCATAAAACTACAGAGAGATTATACGAAAGGAACCCTGCATACGCCATACCTTGAGCCATTCAAAAAGGTTGTGCTCAACTTTCGCCACTGATACACCATCCTTTTCAACTGGTAACTCTGAGACAGTTACATCCATGATGGAAGCCAAGCCATCTTCCCTACTCCACACAATCTCACCTTGCTGTAACAACAACAACGAATGGTCTTCCATGACAATCAGAACCCTGAATCCGTTTGAGTGGTCCATCCGTGCATAGTTATTAATGAAGACCTTATCGACAAGACCCCTATGATGATCCATCTTGATCTTTTCTTCCAGTATATTTGTCGCCCAATCTTTACTAAGTTTCACGTTCAGAAAAATCTCACCATCACCATGCTGAATCAGTGCAAAAGCTTGTCGACCTTCCGAAACAGAGAGGGAATCACTGAAAGCAACTGAATGACCAAGCTTGTTGACAACTGTTAACTTGCCCCCATTTGTCACCTTAATAAATACCACAGACCTACTTATTTTCATGATAAATGTTCCAGTAATTTCAGATGGTAATATAACTGCAGCTCCTGAAAAGTCCTGGATGAGTTCGGAAACAAGTGTTTGGTGGGAGCTAATTTCTCCATCATGGAAATGTATAGAAACCAAAATAGTTCCAGTGGAATCCATTGCCACCGCAGTATCCTCTGTCACGAATGACAAATCCCCAGAGAAACCAGCAGGAAACAACATGCTGCCATGTTTCAGCAGCTCACCGCTCTTAACATTGATTTGACAAACATCAAACTTAGATAAACCAAATAAACCTGCTGACTGTAATATACCACTTCCATCCAGATAAATTAACTGCTGGATATCAATGCTGCAAGAAATGAAGAGATATTCAATCAAGGTCAGAAGGTATACTCTAAGAAGGAGAAACAATAACTAATAAAAGTTAACAAGTGGTCAAACCCTTCAGATGCTAACTCCTTTTTCCAGATGACCTCGCCATCAATGCTTGAAACAGCGTGAATGAAACCATTACCATAAACAAATATCACATTGTCCTTGTCAACCTTTAAATTTTCCTATACCAAACAACAACATACCACGTCATTAATGTAGGCTAACTGATGCGATTCCACGCTACATACAACATAAGTATAGTATTGTTCCATAAGTTGATAACGAAGCTAAACAATGGCAAGATTCCATAAACATTGGCTTGTGATACAAATATGAGTTTCCTTAGTCAAACTGCCATTATATTACCCACTGAAAAGTGGATTACCGTAATCGTATCACATTCATAACCTAGATATGCAGTATGCCACACCAACGGTCACACTTATGGTATCAATTTTCACTTACAGGAATTAATAACAATGGCTTCGAACCCTTTGGCCCTGGAATTGTTGACTCCCACACCAGTTGGCCATCAGGAAGGTTCCAAGCTCTCAGGACACTTCCTCCCGATGAAAGTGTAATAACATCTGAAAAAATGTAAAATATATGTCATGTATAACCGCGTATAATATAGTTACAGGATCGCGTAGCTATGAAAAATATATTACTGTAATTCAAAAGGCCGATAGAGTGTCTTCGCACTTTGATTTTGATTAAGTAAAACCTCTGAAGTAGGTTTGAAGTAACAAGACCGAGTTTCTCAACTCTCGAGTACTTTTATTGGGAGCCAGAATATTAGTGAAAGTCCCAGTAATTGATCTTAGTCACTCTGCGAGTCAACAACAACCACACTCCACAACAACCAAATTCATGCGGAAATAACAATCAAATACAATTCAACACATACAAAAAATGAACACACCAATTAACAAACTAGGAATATCTAGCTACATGAGAAGTTCATAACGACTTGGATAAAGAAGAGAGTGATTACATTTGCCAAAAGCAATCTTTATTTCATCGATAACATCGTTGGGCCCCAAAACATGCCTCCAAACTGCACCACAACCAGAAAATCACCATATATCATATCTGATTCACAACAGAACCACACCAAGTAAAAAAAATCACGAGCACGGAAATTCAATAAACATTCAACTCACAAATGTCTCCGCGACGAAGATCAAGCGAAGCAATGACGTTTTCCTCGGTCGAGACGACAACGCGCTTCCTTGCCGCCTTTTGAGTATGGAACACTGCCTGCTTCACCTTACCTAGGTACTGCTGATGCCTGCATAATCAAACACAGACAATTCAATCTACAAATTCATCCAACAGTAACGAATTATTAATTCACATACAATCATGCATAAACATCTGGACAGAATCGAGAACAAACCAATCCATGAGTCCGACTTGATCTTGATAGATAGAAAAAGTGGTGTAGGATAAAGAGAAGAAGATGAGGAGGAGCATCGAAACCCTAGACGCCATCTCCATGGTAAATCAGTGTTTGTCTCTGATGGGAGAGGAGAAAGGGAGGAATTAACAGATCTAGTAGCCAGCGGAAACTCTCGGTGCACTGGAACTGAAGTAGCAGAAAAAATCTCTAAGCTTTTTAGATTGTTTGTGGGATATTTTAGATTGATTGTGTGGGATAAATTTTTTATTTTTAAAATTTATGACTATGATTTGTTTATTTTTAAAATCTATGATGTGATTTGCCCATAATTCTTTTTTATATATATATATATAGTATATATATATGTTTTCAAATTGTGGTGTTGTGATACGATTATTTGACCCACACATGTTTCTTTTAGGGAGGCGTTTGGTTGGCCGGACTTAAGCGGTATTATTTTTTTTATCCGTTAGTCAGTATTTGGTACGCGTGATTATTTAACCAAGTCAATCCCTTCTATGAATTTATTAGGTTATATTAGATATGGTTAAATAATACCTTCCTCACCCCCTAGGATATTTATCCAACTATTCTAATACCTCTTATTTTTTTTTCTCCATTGACAGATCTCGGTACCACGCCTCGGGCCAGCCGGTCGCCGACGCGACCATTCCGGCGCGTCGATTTTTCGCCGCCGCCCAGGGCCGTCGTTCCGCGACATTTCCGGCGTCGCCGCGAAAAGGAATTTTTTTTCATGAATTCAAATTGTCTACACTTAACAATTTACAAACAAATTTCCTTACATGCGCTTCATTAAATCCTACCACATATTTTGCTTGTATCATTGACATACTATCATAGTTGACCTCCCAACCGTAGTCTTAAGGTTTTTGGGATTTGGTTAGACCTAACATAGCACAAATTTATTTATATATATTTTTTTATAAGTTATGTCGACTTGATTGATTTGAAGTCTGGACAGACCATTTTACTCGGACGTTCTTTAAAATCAAATTTTTTTCTTTTTTCACACACTTTTTGAAAACTTTAGCATAGTTGTTAAAGATCTTACATATTTGACATCATTTCTAATACTCGTAATTACATCATTTACTCTTTCATTGCAATCAAATTAATGAGCATTCCACTTATATGCATGGAATCATTATTCAAGATAGTATATTTCCACTTACATTTCTTTATCAACTAATTGTTTTCTCTGTGGAGGTAGCTTAGTCAACCATAATTGTGAAAACTTTATCAATTCTCCATGAGCATCATTCTTCAATTTGTTTCGCAATTGTTTCTCTTTTATAATTCTCAACAATGCAAAATTTTATCATTCTATTTTTAATATCTAATCATTAGATATCCAATGTGCAATGAGATACATGTAATTCAAATTTTGTATGATGTACGAGTATCGATAGTCAGTAGTCTAGTCTGAGATTTTTTAGACCTGATGCAAGTACATGAAAAATGGTGTCATTAAAGCTTAATATTCATATATTTTTAATGATGAATATGATAATATAAATGACATGAATTCCATAAATAAAAGATGAAAAAATACATATCCAAACAATATGTCATAAGCAAATACTAATGAAACCAAGATCATCCAAACACAATATGAAATTAATGTTTTAAACCAGTTCATAGTCACTTGAACATTGCTCGTATTGCATTGTTGGTTACGTTTTCATAATTGATTTTCTCAACCATTTTTTTCTTGATCGATAACATAACTAGCGAGCTTGATTATGTCGAATAATGAATGATTTGTTTTTTGGTGGGAATTAATGAGAGTGATATTTTAGAGTGATTGTTGATTATAGTTGAATGTTGATGAGAGAGATTGAAAAAGATAAATAGATTGCATAAATTCAGGTTTTGATCATGGGCCACTGTCCAATAATCATTAGTTAAGATATAAGCTCATTGTGTAACTATATTATATTATACTAGTAAGTTTTTTTTTAAAAAAATCGGTACTCCCAAAATTTGGGAGCTCAAGACGCTTGTCTTAGACATTATACTACATACTCTGTCATGTCAATAGTCATACATACTATTCTGGTTTTCAGAATCCTTATTATTTTCTTTTTCTCATCGAGAAAAAATTTCACGCAATCTCTAGCAATAATATGCTCATATGGTACTTCAAATCTTGGTTCCATAGCTTCACAAAACAAGTAAATCCTCCACTCTCCACAATTCTAAATAATAATTCATAAATGGTTACCATTTTTAAAAGACATACCATAATTTCTTTAACACCAAAGTCTTTTCTTTATTTATAAAACTTCCACTCAGATTCTTGTATTCTTGCAAAGTTTTTTGCTACTTAGCCAATTTACATTGATACTTCTTGCATGAAGACTCTAAATGTGTCCACATACCAGTTTCAATTAATTTTGGGTGAGCAACATAATTGTTTTCACAATAGTCACATGCCGCTCTCGATTGGTTACTATCTTTTAATCTCGTGAAATTACCTCATATTTCCGAGCTAATATTTGACCCTTATTTGTTAATGACCTCTATTCTATATAGCGTGTCAAGTTGAATGCAAAAATTGAACTGATATAAACTCGGGAAAAAAAACTATATAAACATGCAACACCGTATGGGAACTCTACTTTTAGAAAAATAAGAAACAGCGGTTTGGTTGCAGTTTGGTATGATCGGTTCGGTCAGTTATTGGAATCTTATTATCAGCTATATCGCAAAGTATTGGTCCAACCTCCTATTCAAAAATTTAACCGCTTTCATGAGAGGAGCGAAAGTCCTCTCAATCAGGCTAAAAAAATTAAATTTTCTGGAGAACACTTATTAATATATTTTACATTAAAATCTTGTACTCTTTTGTTTCTAAATTATCCTAATTTAAAGAGTACATTTTACGTTCTATTTATGGGGGGAGTAATTAAATCAAGATATCTCGATTTTCCTTTTTACATAGATGGCCGTTCGATTTCCGATAGAATTGAACAACAAGCATTGATTAATAGATTTTTTTTTTCTTTGCCGCGAAACAAACAAATCGATTATCAAAACAAATTAACTGAATTATTTTAAAAGTGGCCATCTGTATATTTAATTGAAATAAACAATATTTTGTTGAAATATAAAAATATGACATCATTTTTTAAGAAAACGAATTACAATAGATATACCTTACAATGCGATTTATAGAAACAAAATCATGCATGAAATAAAATAAATACATTAAAAAACATTTAATATCCAAATCCACCAAATTTAAAAAACAAGCCTGGATATTTACGAAAATATTCACTAGCTGTAGTTGCAACAAAAACTACTTGACAACTGGTTCAAAGAGAAAGAATAATGAGTAGATTTATCGTGCAAAAGTTTCAGAGATCTATATTTATTAAATTAATCGACTTGATCTATATTTGTAGTTAAAAATAATATTTTTGACATAAAAAATAATATTTTCACGAAAATTAACATATAGTACAATACACTTATAAAAATGAAATATAATATTTTTCAATCAAATCAGCATATATACAAAATATTTTTCCATAACATAACTATCACAATGATATTTCTGCAATGAAAAATAATATTTTGGACATAAAAAATAAATTTTTTATAAATATGAATATGATCGAGTCGGATATCTTTATCATTAAATCGACATGTGAAATTATCTCACATGAGTTTTGTGAAAAAACTATTTGACACGGGATAAGTTAAATCAACAATCTATAAATTTTTTTGAAAAAAACAAATCTTTATTCTTTACTCTCGAATTAAGATTTTTATGTGTTATTGCTAGAATGCCTTTGATATTTTAATTTTTTTAATACTTTTATAAAATACACGTAATCTAATGAGCAGTATACCGTATTAGCTTTGAATATTTAAAAGTGATAAAATACATATAATTATATATATGTCTTGTATTATTACGAGAACCAAATTTTTTTGATTTTCTAATTTATTTTTTTATAATTTTACGTACGACATATACATAATCTGATTAACAATATACCGTTTTAGTTTGTAAATATAAGCTTGATAAAAATATTTAATAAATCGGATTAAAAATGATAAAAATATAATATAATATATTTGGAATGGACACCGAGAATAAGTAGTTATTTATAAATCGAGTATTTAACCGAGAGAGTGGAACGACGCGCCTTTGCGGAGCGTGGGGAAATCTCCTCTGAAGCTTACCATTTCTGGTATTCGCTTCGCGAAACGCCACAAAACTCCCGCGTTCATGCAAAATCCCATCCCATCCCTTCACACTCTCGCACACTTTTCTCTCCAAAATTCCTTTTATCTCATTTTCCCCATTTGGGAAACTAATTTCTTCGATAATCTCCTTTCCATAACGCCTTTTTTTCCTCTCTCTAGCTAGTTCTCCAGTTCTCCATCGTTGCATTCATGGCGGTTGCACCGACCCTATCGGCAACGCCGGTTTCTCTGTACGTCGGGGATTTGCATCCAGATGTGACGGACGGTATTCTGTTCGATGCCTTCTCGGAGTTCAAGAGCCTCGCATCTGTTCGGGTCTGCAGAGACTCATCAACTGGTCGCTCCCTCTGTTATGGTTACGTCAACTTCATCGCTCCTCAAGACGGTAGAGTTTTCCGATCTATGTGCATTTTGACGTTTATACTTGGGGAGATGGATCGGGATGTGGGTTCGAATTTTTTGTCCGTGATTAAAGTTGGCTTCGTTTTTTCGTCAATGCTGTGGTTGAGTTTGGCTGCTTACTTGTAATTGAACCGGATAGATTTATTTTGTGTTGTTATAATGAGCGTTGGATGATAATCGTAATGATCTGATGCAAAGTATTCAAATCGTATTGTTATAATGAGCGTTGGATGATAATCGTAACGATCTGATGCAAAGTATTTTCATTTGTGTCGTAATCTGATTTGTTTTGGAGTGTGATAACGGGGAGTGGATTTTTGACATCTGGATTTTGAAAAATACTTTTGTGCTTTGTTAGCCAATCGTGCTATTGAGGTGAAAAATCACTCCATGTTGAATGGGAAGGTGGTGAGAGTCATGTGGTCACATCGTGATTCAGATGCAAGAAGAAGTGGGATTGGAAATGTCTTTGTCAAGGTAAGTCACATTTTTCAGTTTTCAATGAATGTTGTTGGTTTACTGAGAGATCTCTATCTTGTTTCCTGGTTCTCTCTGATTTTGAGCATTTGAAATACTGTTCTGTTGTTGGTTAACTGAGATATCTCAATCTTGTTTCATGATTCACTTGTTACCGCAGTAATCTAATTTTGTGCTTTTACTGCAGAATTTGAGTGAATCAATGGATAGCATAAAGATTAAAGAAATGTTTCAGAAGTTTGGTAATGTTTTGTCCTGTAAAGTTGTCACATCTGATGATGGAAAGAGCAAAGGATATGGATTTGTTCAGATGGAATCTGAAAATGATGCAAATTCCGCCATCGAGGCACTCAATGACTCCATAATTGGTGGGAAACAGATGTATGCATGATTCTGCAATATTTTCCCCCCGTTTCTCATCTTATGGATTTTTTATGATAATTTCTCTGCCACCAAATTCTTCATAATCAGAAGCACTTTTTTCTTTCATAGGTATGTAGGTAAGTTCATTAAGAAGGCTGACCGAGCTATCCCTAGTCATGAAGCCAAGTATACAAATCTGTACATCAAGAATTTGGATACAGATGTCTCAGAAGATGTCGTCAAGGACAAGTTCTCTGAATATGGAAAAATTGTAAGCGTTGCCGTTTCAAAAGATGAGACTGGGGCATCAAAAGGTTTTGGATTCGCCAACTTCGAGAATCCGGATGATGCTAAACGTGCAGTGGAAGCTTTAAATGGATCGCAACTTGGTAAAGTCCTGAACTTACTACCAAATTAAAGATATGTATGATATTTTTCTCTTTCAAAACTTCAAAGTTTATGCATTGAGTAGGGTCAAAAGTGATATACGTTGCTCGGGCACAAAAAAAATCAGAACGGGCTGAAATGTTGCGCCGTCAGTTCGAGGAGAAACGGAAGGAGCAAATCCTGAAATACCAGGTTCGGGAGCATTATTTCCGCAAGTGAAGGCTATTATTTATTTTTTCTGCATGAATTTCTTTAAACTTCAGATTGCAGGGTTCCAATGTGTACGTGAAGAATATTGACGATGACGTTAGTGATGATGAGCTGAGGGAACATTTTAGTCACTGCGGAACAATTACTTCAGCGAAGCTTATGCGAGATGATAAAGGGTTGAGCAAGGGATTTGGATTTGTTTGCTTCTCTACACCAGAGGAGGCTAATAAAGCTGTGAACTCATTTCATGGTCAGTATGACTGCAGCTTATGTTGTAGTGTAGTAAATCTGGTTCTAAGTACTAAGCAGGCATTTTAACTGCTTCACAAGATACTGATATACATGCTTCATTTCTTCTACTTATTAAAACCGTAATCGTTGTTACAGAATCCAGCCACTAATTTTACAATTTTTTCACCACAAGGAATATAAGATGGTTTAGTGTATAGAAACGAACAAAACATATATATCTGTTATTAGGGAAGATTGATTTCATGGTCCAATGGTTTAGTAAAGCAAAAATGTAGCATAGAATATTTTATGCCGATAAATCTTGTTGATAAAAAAGAACAACTCCTGCACCAGTCTTTTTGAACACGTCTCTCTATCTAGTATCCGGTTCTTTAAGGATGCTTGGGTGTGTAGATTTTTTTTCAGTACATTCAGAAATCTCAGGGCATTTGAGTGTACTTGTTGATTGTCACTGTTGTCTTCCCCGCCATCTCTTGGCATAGGTTTTATTTTCAATCATCACGCCGGTGCTTAGATTTCAAGGATATTAAGACTTTTCAAGTAATTGCTGTATTAGTAGGAAGCCAGGTGAACAGATTTTCAAGAAGCAGCTTCAAACGGGCTCATAAAGCCCTGTGTTAATTTATTTGTTTATTCCTAGGCATATATTTTCCATATCTTGGATTTATTTTGACAATTCCAGGACGTATAACTCTGTCTTCCACAGATCTGCATTGCGTGAAACCTTGATTTTGTGGAATTAATGTCCCATTGTAGGAATGCCAATTTCTATTTAGATATTTTCACTATCAACTATTTAAGATATCCTTTTTCTGAAGTACATGGTTTTTAATGATTTGCAGGGCTTATGTTGCATCGCAAGCCATTATATGTTGCACCTGCTCAGAGAAAAGAGGAAAGACAAGCACAGTTACAACTACAATATGCCCAACGTATGGCAGGGTTAACAGGACCATCTGCAGTTATTCATCGTGGATATGCTCCATTTTATTATCCAGCTCCTGGTGTTGTCTCACAAATTTCAGCAGGTTCTGGTCTGATGTATCAGCCTCTGGGCATCAGGCCAGGGTGGAGAGCTAACGCTCGGTCAAACCCTTCTAGACCTGTTGTTCCATCATCTACAGTTCCCATGGTCGGTTTTATGTCATCTAACTTTAGAACTTAGTTCAAATGGTTGATCTATAAATCAATATGAGCTTGGTTAATATGCTGCATTCTAAAAGCGGTGGAGAACAATTAGCTAACCTCAAATTCAGATATCATCTCATATTTGCCTCTTTCTTTATTTTTTTATAATTCAGGTTCCTAATAATCCAAGATATCTGAGACATAACAGAGGGAGAATAAACGGGCATACGATGCCATTAGTTGGTGGACAGACGTTTGCAGCTCATTATGTGACTTCACCCAAAGATTCAAGCAATCATCAGGTATATTTTACTTGTGATCTGCTTCTACAGTATAACAGATATTCGATAAGACCACCTCCTATATTTTAACCTTACTTTATTGGTTTTGTGCCGACATTGATGAATGCTTATTGTTTCTTTTCTTGAGTTTATAAACCTAACATTGGTGCCCTCATTGATAGTCTGCATAACTAAGAGACAACCTAAAAAAGGCTACCATCGTAATCAGTGTTGATAAAAAAAATTATAGACTGGACTAAGGTACATAATGTATGCACTTGATACTAAAAAGTGTGCGAAAACCATCTAGTGTGGGCCGCCGCGAACAGTCAGCTTCTCAAAAGGTCGACAATGTTACAAATGTCTAATATCGAACATCGAAACTAATAAAAAGTAGCTTATAAACCCCAGAAATTTATATCAACTAATAGACAAGTCTTTAGAAATATTTATGTTCAACACGATCCCAAAGAATACCAGATAGTCGAGTATCTAACTTTAAAGAACAGTTTTCATATGTTTCTGTTCAACATGACCTCAAAGATAACTGGGTAGTCATCTTTGAAACATGAGTTAGAGTTGTATTTTGTTTCAACTTGCAAATAAATGTTCCAACGATATTTAATTGGATTTGAAGTTATTACCTTATCTTTGACAATATGGAAGCCATTGGTGTCGAAAATTTGAAATTGTTTGCATATTAGTCAGATAAGAAAGGAACACAAAATTGAAAGCTCGAGCAGAGAAAATCTTCCACTAACTAAAACAAAGCATCTTTCTAAACAATAAAGCACAAGACAAAGAGAGGGTAAGGATAGGAGTGAATCTCATAATACAAAAGAGCAGGTAGATTTAATACTTGCTGTAGAAACATCACCGAAAGAGGGTTTCAGTCAGGAAAAAATTGCAAAGCAATAAATGCAAGTTGTTTCCTGGTTTTTTAATTATCATAGGCGTGACTCACAATCTATGGCCACTATATGGTGTACCTAAAAAATCTACAAGAAAAATAATTTCCTTAGTCGTACTGATATTCTTCTTTACAGCGTACTACAACTGGAATTTCACATGAGGCGAACAAGGGGTCACCTCATGTTCAGCCTCTTCTATCTGCTACTAGACCCGATGTGGTGGGGTCGGATATGCTAAGCAGTTTGCTTGCTGCAGCTCCTCCAGAACAGCAGAAGCAGATGCTTGGAGAACGCCTTTACCCACTTGTTGGTCAGCATAAGGTGAAAGTTTTAACCACATTTTTCCTTTCGTTATTTGTCACTGACCAGTTTTGTTTGTTCTATAATCTAATGTTCATATCTCTATTTTGTTTTGAGGTAACACTAGTGGTATGACTTAGCATCTAATTTGCATTTTCTTCCAGCCTGCCTTAGCTGCAAAAATAACTGGAATGCTTTTGGAGATGGACAATTCAGAAATACTACTTTTATTGGAATCACCGGAATCGCTGGTGGCTAAGGTGGAAGAGGCAGTCGAGGTGCTTGAACTCTCAAAGACCAAAATGTCAAATCAAGATGCAATGCACCCAAATTATTTTGCTGCTGAAGTTGCCGTAAACTGAAAATGATAACAATTCTGAATCCACTTCTCGGCTTAGGATGAGTCATTATTCTTGAACTCGAGCTCTGTATGAGCAAGACTTTTGATAGTTGAGGATTAAGAAACTGCCGTAGGAACACAATGCTTTAGGATAGATTGTTTGAGAGTCTGAGTACTATCAGGTGAAACTGAACTTTCGATACAATTTTACATTTCAGGGTTTGTAGCACAAAATTTAGAACATTTGCACATGCTCCTTTGTTGCTTTATTTCTATTGCCGCGATTTGCATATATATTATCATTCCATCAAAGCACACCACCATTACCTTAAAATTAGACAAATGATCATAAAACATGAATGTAACCTTAGAGACAGTTCATTTGGGATATCTTGAAATTTAGCTTTGCATGGAAGAATATAGGATATACAATGACACATCTGAATTGACTGGTCAAAGTTTACGACCAGCATAAAAGTTTTATACCGCTAAATATTTTGGAAAAAACACAATAAAAAAAAGAAAAAGAAAAAGTGGTATCCTCGTACAGATACATCTCCTCCGTGCTAAAAGTAAGGAAAAAAACTCAAAGCAAGAATCAAAATGTTACACAAGTTACAGTCGTAAGACGTCCACGCGCACGAAACGACAATCACTTGCAAAGAAACATGTTTCAATTATCCTTCAACAATTTTAACAGGAGACCTGCACAAAAAAAGAACGAAGAAAACTAACTATATTTAATGGCTGCCTAGATAACACGAATCCGAACTTGGATAGTAAAAATGATGATGAAATTAAGGATGAAAGCAAATGAAGAACGCCCTCGGGGACCGATACATACCCGAATGGACTTTGCTTTATGGCTAATAGTTCAACATCAATCTGCGAGCCAAATATCGAGATTTTCTTAAAAAAGTCAGGAAGTGAGATATACAGATGCTATGTAGCTAGCAGAAAAACAGTAAATATCAGACGAAAAAATACCGTCTTCTTACCTCAATTGTTGCATTGGGGGGAATTTCTTGTACCCCTTTGCTCCCATAAGCTAGCTCAGGAGGTACTATTAGCAATCGCTGCAAAAAACAGTTATTTTTATTCAAGATTTTCAAGGCTTCAAGTACAGTGAATCTGATGGAGTTTAGGTGTAAGAATGGCGTGCATTGATCGTGCTTAGCATTGAATATAGTTTCCACTTGTACTTCATCAGAAAATGAAAATTCAGATTTATTCGTTCTCTTCAGTAAGTGATTTAAGGAATCAGCATGTTATAGATTCACTAACCTGGCCTCCCACACGCATGCCTTCCACTCCTAAGTCTAATCCTTTCAGAACTGCCCCCCTCTCGGATTGGCCAATGTCAAATCCATAAGGCTATATCCAAACCGGAAAGGAATACATATTAGTAATGCGTTTATCTTTCTGTGTACTAAAACTCAATATTTCATATTTACATAAAAGAGCAAGATTTGGATCTTTCTGTGTACTAAAACTCAATATTTCATATTTACATAAAAGAGCAAGATTTGGATTCGGTAAGAAGACGAAGACTGCAAAATCAATATCAATAAACAAAGCAGAAATAACTGTTCAATTTTTTGTGGTAAATTCTCAACTTATTTACAGCATAGGCGAGTCAAACACATACAAGAATTTACAAAATCACTTCAATCTTACCGTTCCACCACCAACACCGAGACCTTGTCTACTCGTCATAAACGTGATGCCTTTCCACTTTGCTACGTAGTGGACCTAAAAAAAATGCATTCAGTACTCTGAAATAGTTTATTCGAATATCAAATACATCATTTGCAGAATATTTTGGCCAAAACCTATGGAAAAAGTATATGTAGCGGAAAACATAAATAATTTGTACAAATCACCAAACTTTTCTGGAAGATCTTATGCCACAAAGCAAGATGCAAAGCTATTTGAGGCATAATCACAATAAACAAGATTGAACTAAAAATAACTTTATTTTTCTTTCCATTTTTAATCTCAGTCCAGCCTGGTCGTCTAAGATGATGAAATTATGTCCGAAGGTGGCCATCATCTATTTTATCCATTTTTCACATGTTGACGACTAGCATTTAGAGTCTCAGGTAATCAGTAGTCACACCATAGTTACTAGACTAGAGAATGCTGCAAATAAATTGGTGTAGAAGGAACCTTTCAAATCCAGTGAATTTTTTTATAAGTGACACGTTATAGAAATATTTAAAGCAATATATTTAGACATTAAATTTACAACTGTGCCACAGCCATACTGCAACCCGAGAGCCCTTCACAGCTTTAAGTCCTCCGCCGATCTTCAAGTCGTAGTACCTAAAATAAAACATCTATATATCAGAACTTCAAACATGTACGCCCTTCAAAAAATAAACAAAAAAAATCACTAAATGATAACAGCAATATAAATCACTTCAATGATTATAACATGAATTTCCACTGGTGTAGCCTGGTTCAGATGAAACACGTGCATGACTACAGATCAGACAAGGTTCCAGCGACCAGTCACGAAAACAGTACAATCTCACACACGGTTGTAATGTAAAAAAAGGATCAAATAAAGAGGCAATATCAGTAGTAATACACAGTTGAATCCTAGTATAGATATTTGGTTTTGCATATCAGCTACATTTAAGATTGTTCAAGTCGCCAAAACGAAGAATGAAAAAAGTATAAGTAAAAATGGGGGCACTTATGATTAGATGCTAACTTTAGACCATTTGGGAGGGTTGTAAATTCGCTTTCAGGGATTTTGGCTCCTTTCAGCTGCATCAAGAAAATAAAATCCAGAGGTTGTAAGTACAGATTCTACAGAGTACATTCATCAAGATAAATGTTCTTAAGAAAAATCCTACCGCCCTTCTGCTCGTGCTCACAGCCCCAGCTGTTTCACAGATAGAAACTCCAGGCAGCTAATCAATTATAACAAATGTAGTAACTTTTTAGTGAATCATGATAGAGATTGATATTCCACCAGATACGGTGGATTTGAAAAAGCCGCTCAAACTATATTATACTAAACAACTTCTAAGCCAGGAGATTGCCACATTTTCAAGTAAAACATAAAACAATGAATAGGGTTGTGAAGTAGGTGAGCCGCTAGCAACTCATTTTAAAAGTGGCTTGGTCATAGCTTGAGTCAAGCTTGCATTGCCCAAACTCGAATAAAGCTTGAGTCGCTTGAGCATGGTCTCGAGTCAAGGTCTGAGTACTCGTCTAATACTTGACCACAATTAATAATATTTTCATTTTTAATTCTCATGATTTAAATTAATATATAATATTTAATTTTATCATAAACTACATATTTTAACAACTTTTAAAAACTCTAAATAGTATTTATAGTCAAACTCCAGCAGTATTGATGCTCAAAAAATCTAGCTTGCAAGATGTCAAGCTCGAGCTCTCAAATTACACGAAACTTACTTGCTTCGAGATCGAGCTTAAAAGGAAGAAAGCTTGATAGTATAATATTTGGAAATAAAGATGCATTTGCTTAAATGCATACCCCTTGCAATAACGAAGTCATAAAAATGCATACCCCTTGCAATAACGGAAGTCATAATGGGAGAAAATGTAAATCAAAATATGGTATTTCACTCCATCAGAATCCAATAATTTGCAGCCAAAATTCACACCAAACTCCAGTTAAGTGCATATGATACTGGTTTCCTTTCGATACCGGAAGTAGCTAATATCCTCTAAAAATATAGACTGCAAACTTCCAAAGATGTTAAATATACAGCTTAAAACCACAAATCCTCTGATAATGTACCTACATGCCTATTTTTTGAGTCTCTGACCATATTTTGACCAAATGCACCTCTTCATCCTCCAAAAGATCGAACACTTATTAGAAACATTAAAGAGCTTCTTTATTGATTTATGTAAGCTACGAAAATTAAATCTTTAATCTTGGAAAGCGAGTAGATAGCAAATAAATCATATAGAAAAGATCACGAAGAAAAATAGAGAACTTTCAGCAGAGTTTTACGCCTTTTTTCACACCCGAAAAGTATGAATCTTTTTGTCCAAACCCAAAAACCACTATTCCACAGTAAAATCAACAACAAAAAAAACCCCTCGTGTGATGCGCTAACCTGCTGCAAGGAGACAGCCCATCAATGCCCTCCTTCCCTCGCCCTGCAAAGTAAAGTTTTCAGCAGTACCATGCGCAGATGACAGCAAGCAGCGGCATTTCAAGAATGAAGCATTACTGCGGGAGCGTCTGTTTCCTGCCCAGTCGAAATCACAAGATATCAGTAGACAGTAATCCAATCCCGGCAGCGAAGCAAGAAAACAGAGACGCAGATGGCACCTGCGGCCGAGAAAGAGTAGTGGAAGAAGGTGGCAGGCTTAAGTGGATGGTGGAGGAGAGCGAGCTCCATGCTTTTCCTGTCAGCAGTGACAGTTGGAGAGGGGAGATAGACTGTTGAGCCGACAGTTGAATTAACAGAATGAGAGAGGGATAACTAGATCAATATCAGCCACAATTCCAATATTTCAAAAGAATTTGCAAAGGAAGGTTGCTTTTTTGCCTGTATCTGAGTGGAACCATATTTAATGGTTAGAAATATTTAACGAATAAAATTTAACCATAAATTTTAACATAACAATATCCATAAGAGAGATTAAATGATCAATTTACCAACTTAAAACTAGAGAGGATAGTGCAAGTTCCAAAACCCCAAACAAATATGTTTGGGGAGAATTCTAGTGAAATTTTCGCTCTTGTGAGTATACAGGAACATGAACCGTATATGATCAGAACATTAGATCTATCTCTCTGTTTCAACATTTTTTGTGGTGTTTCAATTTTCAGGTTTTGTATAGTCAGGACTCAGTACATGCAAATCATTGTATACCATTCGAGCTCACAGCATTCAGTCCCTTACGAAATTATTACACAAGACAAAACCTCTTACTAAAAAAATAATTAGCTATTATGTCCACATCTTTCAAAAAATAAGACCAAGCGTTTTAAACTTTTTTATTATTACCTCAAATGAAATGTTCCTTTAGTCAACGAGATGATGGGCCAACCAATAACCAACCATTTTGCCACTATATGGGCCTGAAAAAAATAATTCAATGACCCATCGCTTAAATTAGGGTCCAACAATTCTATTGTCTATATAAATTAAAATATATGCACACATTAAAAAAATGATTAAATCAGTCAATAATTTTTTTTGATATATTACAGTCAGATTCCTCGATAGTGGCCGCCTTGTTCAATTTCGGTTCCTTTTGTAGTACACGTGAATTCACACGTGCAAAATATCTTCCCAGTAACTTTACCTCGCCGTTGATCTTGGTCTCTCTCGCTTTTTTCTCCGCTCCGCCGCGGGGTAAAACCAAAGTCTGCGTTAATCAGATACACGATGGAAGCTCTCCGTTTTGCTCCGGCGCAATCATCGATGTTCGGCACCAAATTCAATGTGAGATCATCCTCCGCGGCTGTTAAGAAAACATGTGTGAAGCCCTTGATTTACGCCGCCCTGTCGAAGCCTGCGGCGGAGGTTTTTTCATCTGTAGAGGTGCCATCTTCTAGGGTTCCGGCATTGGCTCCATGTTCGGAAGCTGCGGCGCAGCCTTTGATGAAGGTTTCTCCTAATTCTCTGCAGTGCGATAGCGGATATTTGGTGCGGAATGAGAATCTGGGCAATGTAGCGGTTAGAAATGGTTCTTTGAATGCGATGGAATATTTGACGAATATTTTGTCTTCCAAGGTGTATGATGTGGCGTATGAGTCGCCTTTGCAGCTGGCGACTAACCTCTCCGAAAGGTGGGGGGTCAATGTCTGGCTGAAGAGAGAGGATTTCCAGCCCGTATGTGATTGATTTGATGAATGTATAAGACAGTTTGGCATATGTTGATTATCTTTATTACAGTTTCAAATGTTCTTGAATGAAGAATAATGCGTAAATGATGCATTTAAAAAATAAAAATAAAACTCGAGGCTTTAGCGATTGAAAACTGTTTCTTTTCTCTATGGAATTTTATTCTTTTCTTCTTCTTCTTCCTTTTTTTGTTTCTATTACAATATTTGGATAATGAGGACATGGTTTTGAAGATTGGAGCTTGGATGCTCTTATGGATTTTTTTTCCTTTTCCACGATTGAGATTTTTATTGATTTCTGAAAGTTGGGAGTCTCTGCATTTTGGAAACGGGACATTCTTTTGTCTGACCTGTTCATTTTGTAATAAAATATTAAAGATTGTAGCTTTATGAGGCAATTGAGTGTTTACAGTTGCAGGGGCTATGTGAATCTGATGCGTGCGAGCTAACAATCTGCTTTGCAGGTTTTCTCTTTCAAGATTCGAGGGGCTTATAATATGATGGCAAAACTTACGAAGGAACAACTGGAAAGAGGTGTAATATGTTCATCTGCCGGAAATCATGCACAAGGCGTGGCATTATCTGCCCAGAAACTTGGGTGCGATGCCGTGATTGCTATGCCTGTCACCACTCCGGAGATTAAGGTTATTGTTTTTTTGTTTGTACGTTTATTTTTCTTCCACGTGTTATTTCTGTTGACGTAACTACGAGTTCTAAAATTTTTTCTTCATGCTGGTAGTGGAGATCGGTTGAAAGACTAGGTGCCACTGTTATACTGGTCGGGGATTCGTATGACGAAGCCCAAGCATATGCCAAAAAGAGGGCGACAGAGGAAGGACGCACATTCGTTCCTCCTTTTGATCACCCGGATGTTATTATAGGGCAGGGAACAGTTGGAATGGAGATTGTACGGCAAATGAAAGACCCTATAGAAGCTATATTTGTGCCTGTTGGTGGTGGTGGGCTTATTGCTGGCATTGCTGCCTATGTGAAAAGGGTCTCCCCAGAGGTAAAAATTATTGGAGTGGAGCCATTTGACGCCAATGCAATGGCGTTATCCCTGCACCATGGTCAGCGAGTAATATTGGACCAAGTGGGAGGTTTTGCTGATGGTGTGGCAGTCAAAGTGGTTGGTGAAGAGACATTCCAACTTTGCAGGGAATTGATAGATGGGGTAGTTCTCGTTAATCGTGATGCTATTTGTGCATCAATAAAGGTCAGTTGGCTCCCTTACAATCGTATTCTCCCCCTTTTTTAATTTCTATGTGATGCCTTGTGGAATCAGCTAGTTACTTGTCATGTTCTATTTCTAGGACAACCAGCATGATGTGTATAGAGCATAGTTGTACTTAGTTTGTCGGCATGACCTGATTGTTTTGCAGTATCATGATAATATAATTTTCCAACTTCTTCTTTTCTATTGTTATGCCAGTAAGGAATTTTGGTCTTTTAATACATCATGCGGTATATGGGATCGATAATTATGCCAGTAAGGAATTTTGGTCTTTTAATACATCATGCGGTATATGGGATCGATAAATGTTAACTATATGTGTGAAGATCGAGAGGCATATTCTTATTTGCCCCTGCTGAGAATCGTCTACCATTTTAACCACACATTAGAGAACATTTTATTTGATTGCTTTAGATTTTTCCATTGTCATCCCATTTGTTGCATTTGGAGAATGAATTTTAATGTGTCTATTGGCGATGAAAGTAACATCTAGGACGAGAATGGTTTATGTTGCCTCTGAAAAACGGATAACTGCAGAATTAACCCTAAGTTATGTTGACATAGTCAATGTTAAATTTCCATGCAGATTGAAAAATTTACGAATCCTGCCTCCAGAATTCCAAATTTGAGAAAAAAAAAGCTTTAACGTGTAAATTATATCTATCACTATACCATTGTCTCCTCACCAATTTTTTTAGGGTTTAAAAAATTGAGCACTAACTGCCAACCGGTGGATCTGCCTTGTTACAGGACATGTTTGAAGAGAAACGAAGCATTTTGGAACCAGCCGGTGCTCTTGCCTTAGCTGGAGCTGAAGCCTATTGCAAGTACCATGGACTCAAGGGTGAAAATGTTGTAGCAGTGACCAGTGGAGCTAACATGAATTTTGATAGGTTGAGACTGGTGACCGAACTTGCAGATGTTGGAAGACGTCGGGAAGCTGTCCTTGCGACTTATATGCCAGAGGAACCTGGAAGCTTTAAGAGATTTTGTGAGCTTGTGGGTTTCTGACTCATATTTTGTCCTTCCCATTATTTCCAAGGATACCTCCGATGTAAGTTTTGTTTTTGTTTGTTTTTAGGTGGGACCTATGAATATCACAGAATTCAAATACAGATATAGTTCAGAGAAAGAAAACGCTCTAGTACTATACAGGCGAGAGATTAACTTCATGCACTTCCTTTTATTTCACAGATCAAAGCATGACATTGGCCTTCATTGCTTTGCAGTGTTTCAATAGGGAATGAAGAACGAACTTACCTTTTCTTTTCCTTTTCAACAGTGTTGGGCTTCACACAAAATTAGAGCTCGATGCTATGATAGAGGGGATGAAGTCAGCTCAACTACAGACCATTAATCTTACGGAAAATGACTTGGTCAAAGACCATTTGCGACATTTGGTTAGACTTTTTTTTTTTGGATAATTTTTACCAAGACTTCATTGAGCTTGCTTTTTGTTTCATTTTTTCTTCCTATGCAAGCCTTGCCCTAGCTTCTGTTGAACAGCAGAATATATATTGTTTATCTAATGGTCTTGTTTTGAATGTGTTCCTTCCGTACTAACTTGTGTCCAAAGTGTACTTTTTTCTAGGGGGAAGTAAGTTGGCTATGTAAGTTCTGATATGCAGGCCTATGTACCTTCTCTGGCTTAAAACTCTGCATGTTGTTTTAGAATAGGCATTTTCTCGATTTATGCTTTTTTGAACGCTAATTTCTGACATTTTTCAGATGGGTGGCCGATCAAAGCTTGAAAATGAGCTCCTTTGCCGCTTTATTTTCCCTGAGAGGCCAGGCGCTTTGATGAAATTTTTGGACGCGTTAAGTCCGCGCTGGAACATCAGTTTGTTCCATTACCGGGGACAGGTTATGATCTCCAAACTTAACTTGATAATGTTTATGATTCTCATCCTTTAACGTACAGTAATAATCTCACTATCTATATTCTGACAATTAACTTTTTAATCCTAAATTAGGGAGAGACTGGGGCAAATGTGTTGGTTGGTATCCAAGTGGCTCAATCTGAGATATACGAGTTCCAAAATCGTGCAAACAGTCTTGGATATGAGTATGAAGTGGAAACCAGTAATGAAGCGTTCCAGCTATTAATGCGTTGATGCTGGTTACTTTCAAATGTTATAATTGCAGATTCCTCAACGGTAGTCACACCTTTTGATCTTTGAATCATTTTCTTTGTCTATGCGATATTGAGTTTCATTTGTTGTGCAAGGATCCATTAATTTACGCTGTAGAGGTAAATTTCTTGCGTGTGATATATAAAGTTGGGATGTCCACGGGACTGCCATTGCCTCCGGCTAGAAACTAGAATGTAGTGTTTGATAAGTATGTTGTGTATGTACGAGAATAATGAAATCTGGTTTTTGACAGTGTATTATATTTTCCTTGCCTTTTTCTGTTTGAGTAATTAGTGTGATCTGGCTCTCATTCTGCAGCATGTAATTACTGTTGTCTTTTCGTAAATAAAATTGAAGTTGCCTGTCTCTGCACAACGCAGTTCTGGAAGCCTGCAGCAACATTTAACTTACTCTGCCAATAATAGGTCCATTGTGGTTAGTTGGATGTCATCCTTGGGATATTACCTCAAGGATAGATCCAACAGCTACAAGCAGAGCAATACCTCGGGTTGAACCAATGGCTACAAGAGAGTCGAGTATTTTTTCATGTGATGCAATAGATTCGACAATGTGAAAAAACACATGTAGCCTCTTTACCACCATTGGATGAACCTAGGGGCAATGTCTTAAATGTAGTGTTGAATAAACCGTTCCTTCTTGTCAAATGTTGGATTGTGTTTAAATTTTCTGTTCAAATACTTTCTGTTGATGTTCTTGTCCAAAAATAAAATTAAATCCATTGTCTGGTGATAGAGCTTGATCCGATTCATCCGGTTTGTTGGAATTATCCGATCAGCTGGTTAGATAAGAAAAAATGTTCCAATTTTTTTAATTGTATATTAGATCCTTTTTTCCTTCATTGTGTAAAAAAAAAAAAATTTGTATGTTTGTGTGTTATTATGTTTCTGTTTAAGGAGATATAGATAATCAAATAGAGAAATATCATGTGTGAAATATCAAAGAAATGGGGTGTGCCATTAGGCCTAAATCTAACATACATATAAATATACCACTTCAATTGTGAATTTTTTTATACGTCCTTGTTCATTTAAGTTGGTCAATTAAATTATTAGGTTATCTTAAGGGTTTTTTTTGTAATTCATTGTCCATATTAAATGAGTTTGGACATCAACACATATTCCTCTTTATTTTTTAAATTTTATGCCAACAAAATTATTTTTTTACATTTTCTTGTTCATTTAAGTTAGCAAATTAAATTAATGTCTTTTAAGGGTTTTTTTGTTCTTCATTGTCCATCTTTGATAAATTTGGACATTAATTCACATTTTTCTTTATTTTCTAAATTTTATGACAAAAAATTATTTATTTACATTTCTTAGTCAAAAAATTATTTTTTTACATTTCTTTGTTCATTTAAGTTAGGAAATTAAATTAATATGTCTTTTTAAGGGTTTTTTTGTTATTCATTGTACATCTATGATAAATTTAGACATTAATTCACATTTTTCTTTATTTTCTAAATTGTATGACAAAAAATTATTTATTTACATTTCTTATTCAAAAAATTATTATTTTACATTTCCTAGTTCATTTAAGTTAGCAAATTAAATTAATATGTCTTTTAAAGGGTTTTTTGTTATTCATTGTCCATCTTTGATAAATTTGGACATTAATTCACATTTTTCTTTATTTTATAAATTTTATGACAAAAAATTATTTATTTACATTTCTTATTCAAAAAATTATTTTTTTACATTTCTTTGTTCATTTAAGTTACCAAATTAAATTAATGTCTTTTAAGGGTTTTTTTGTTATCCATTGTCCATCTTTAATAAATTTGGACATTAATTCACATTCTTCTTTATTTTTTAAATTTTAAGACAAAATTATTTATTTACATTTCTTAGTCAATTTTTTATTTTTTTTACATTTCCTTGTTCATTTAAGTTAGCAAATTAAATTAATATGTCTTTTAAGAGGTTTTTTGTTATTCATTGCTCAATAAATTTGGACATTAATTCACATTCTTCTTTATTTTCTAAATTTTATGAGAAAAAATTATTTATTTACATTTCTTAGTCAAAAAATTATTTTTTTACATTTATTTGTTCATTTAAGTTAGCAAATTAAATTAATATGTCTTTTAAGAGGTTTTTTGTTATTCATTGCTCAATAAATTTGGACATTAATTCACATTCTTCTTTATTTTCTAAATTTTATGAGAAAAAATTATTTATTTACATTTCTTAGTCAAAAAATTATTTTTTTACATTTATTTGTTCATTTAAGTTAGCAAATTACATTAATATGTCTTTTTAAGGGTTTTTTTTTATTATTATTCATTGTCCATCTTTGATAAATTTGGACATTAATTCACATTCTTCTTTATTTTCTAAATTTTATGACAAAAAATTATTTATTTACATTTCTTAGTCAAAAAATTATTTTTTTACATTTCCTTGTTCATTTAAGTTAGAAAATTAAATTAATATATCTTTTTAAGGGTTTTTTGTTATTCATTATCCATCTTTGATAAATTTGGACATTAATTCACATTCTTCTTTATTTTTTAAAGTTTATGACAAAAAATTATTTATTTACATTTCTTAGTCAATTTATTAAGGGTTTTTTTAATTCAAGTCCATTTTAAATGAATTTGGACATTAATATACATTCCTCTTTATTTCTTAAATTTTATGCCAAAAAAATTATTTTTTTACATTTCCTTGTTCATTTTATTTAGCAAATTAATATGGTTTTTAAGGGGTTTTTTTTAATTCATTGTCTATCTTTGATAAATTTGGACATTAATTCATATTCTTCTTTATTTTCTAATTTTATGACAAAAAATTATTTATTTACATTTCTTATTCAATTTTTGTGATTCATTGTCCATTTTAGATATATTTGGATATTAATACACATTCTTCTTTTTTTTTTCTTCTAAATTTTAAACTAAATTTATGATATAATCTTTAAAAAAAATTTAATTAATATAATCTTTATAATAAATATGAATTATATTGATAGTTTATTATCATTTGTTATATATTACAAGTTTACATATAAATTTTTTTAACTAAGTATTACATATTATTTTATTTATATATGTATTTTTTACTATATATATTTATTCGAGTGGTATTATGTTAAAATTTATTTTTCTTAAATTATTAATCACCAATATTAATTTATAAATGATTCATTCTGATATAAAATTAATTATCTATAATATGTATTCTAAAAAAACATAGAAATTAAATAAAATCCGCAATGTGTTTAAAGTTAGTAAAAACAAAAGTGATATTTACCTTAAAAACAAGTTTAATGATTTTATTTTAACATTATTATGATAATTTAGTAAATTAAGAGAATTTTATTTGACGTTTGTCTATGTATACTTTATTTAAGTCAATTTTAGTTTTGATTTTGGTAAAATTCACTATTCTGTTAATTTTATTTTTATTGTTTTTTTTCATTTTGAATTATATTTGAATGAAAAATAATTTTGTTGATTTATCATTTAAGAGAGCTGTATTATGTCGCGGATTGAAAAATGTCATATAAATAAGTGAATATATATTATTTATAATCATGATGTACTTTTATATATTGTGTTTCGATATATTTAGATTGATAAATACTTATAAACATGATGTTATTTAAAAGACTTTAAACATTATCTAATTCTCGTTATTATTTTTTTCATTAATAGTCACCTACGTGGATAGCAAGTGTACATTCCTAGTGAGTAAAAATATAACAAGGCGAGACTGCAAAATATATATTATTAATTTTTTTGTCAATTTTTTTTTCTAAAATCAGGTGAGGCTAGACGCTACTCTAGCCCAATGGTGGCTCTGGAATAGCTAAATCTTTTTAAAGTTGATTTCAGCTGACTCTACCCCATTAACATCTCCGAAATGAAATCGTTTTTCATAGTACTTTAGGACAAATATATATTATATAAATTATTCTTAATCTTCGTTATTTGTCGAGCAAACAGCGGATGATTTCATACTCTACGATATAGGCGGCTTTCCAGTAGTGTCCAAATCGAAACTTGAATTTTCCCAAAAAAGCAAAAGCATTTGGTAATTTCCATGTATAATCACATTGTTTAAACTGCCTGAGGTACACTAATTCTTTTGGTTTGTTATTCATTAAAAGAGTCTTATCCATTTGCCAAGCTTATCAGGAAAGAGTAAAAACCAATCTTTGTTCAAACATGCCTTAGATCAGCCAAATTTCCCTCGACTTCCTAAAAATGCGTGTCTTGTTCTTGGACCAAATCTTTTGTCCTCGTATAAATAAACTGACGTCGTCTCTCTTTTTAATGTCATATTAAAAAGTGTCACTTTATTGCAACACAGACAGACACAGCTATTGCTTACTCCAAAATGTGCCAAGCATCAGACATGCATCACCGGCAGTAAATACACACACACACTTCCACCACAATTTGATCATTCCTCCAAATAAAAGCCAGCAAAATTAAGAATACCACAAGCAAGAAAGAAACAAACCTTGAGGGTAGTATCCATCAGTGTAGGTGCAAAGTAAGTGAAAATGGGATTCTTGAGCTACATATTATGTGGTTTTCTTCTTGTGTCATCACTTGTTCATGGCGATCCCCTTGTTCCCGCCCTCTGCATATTCGGGGATTCGGTGGCTGATGCGGGAAACAATAACAATTTGCCAACATTAATCAAGGCAAACTTCCTCCCTTATGGAAGAGATTTTGTTACTCACACACCTACAGGAAGGTTCTGCAATGGAAAACTCGCCACCGATTTTACAGGTAATGTATAGCTCGAGCACAATATGTTTTGAGCTACTCGGCCTGTTCGCTAATGCATATATTATTTGTATATACAGCTGAGTTTCTAGGATTCAGTTCATATCCACCAGCACATCTCAGTCAAGAAGCCAAAGGGAGCAACATCCTTAATGGTGTCAACTTCGCTTCAGCTGCTTCGGGTTATTACGACAACACAGCACAGTTATTTGTAAGATTTGAGACATCGTGTAATTAATCAAAACATGTCTTAGAAAATAATTTATACATATGATACAATCATACACGATATTTTTAGCGCTCGAATATATCCGGTGTGCTTTTATCGTAATTTAACTACACAAGAGAGTTCGGATAATATTAATCATAGTGTCATTTCACCTATTATATACACAGAAATGTTGATTTCAATCTGAACTAAAAAGATATTAATAAAGTTTTAGCTATTTGTATATGTGTTGTATATATAGGTCTTTATGGTCGAGCCACATAAATTGCATTGTGTTTTTTTTCACAATATTTCTACTTTAATTCGTGTTTACAGCACACTGTGACGTTGACACAGCAGCTAGCAAACTACAAAGAATGGCAGCGTAACGTGGTTAATTTGGTGGGAAAGGATAAAGGAAATGCTACATTCTCAGGAGGGATCCATCTGTTAAGTTCAGGGAGCAGTGATTTTATTCAGAATTATTATATTAATCCAATTCTCAACCAAGCTTACACAACCGATCAGTTCTCAAACATACTCATAAAGTCCTACTCTAGTTTCATCCAGGTTACATGAAATGATACAATTTCTCGAATATCTTTCGTCATATTAATTCACGAAGAAACTTAAAGGAAATAAAATGTGAACACAGTGAACAATAAAGATCAGTAACTAGAATGGAAATTTTGAATTTTGACTGAAGATTATAATAATTTGATAATTAAATAGCTGTGACACTTCCAATAGTGAGGGCTTCTTTCACATGGACAATATCAACAATGTTTCTTTGATGTTTCTTTGACAGAACTTGTACCGTTTGGGAGCAAGGAGAATAGGAGTTACATCTCTACCACCAACAGGATGCCTGCCAGCAGCAATTACTTTATTCGGTTTGGGAAGCAATCAGTGTGTCGAGAGGCTGAATCAAGATGCCGTTTCATTCAACAATAAGTTAAACGCCACATCTCAAAATTTGAAGACCAGGCTACCGGGATTGAAACTCGTGGTCTTCGATATTTACAACCCTCTGATGGATATGATTGCAAAGCCAACAGATAGTGGTATGGTGCATAATAAACATCTGCAATTGGAAAATGACAGTATGCTGTGTTAAAAGCATCTTTAATTTTTTGCCCCAAATCACCAAATAAAGAGGATGATAAAATTCCTGTAACATTTTTATTTAAATTCCACTTTTCCTAACTAACTTTATAATGTTCTCCAGGATTCTTTGACTCGAGGAAAGCTTGCTGTGGGACGGGCACGATTGAAACATCGTTCCTCTGCAACGAAAGGTCGATCGGGACATGTTCAAATGCCACACATTATTTATTCTGGGATGGATTCCACCCTTCAGAAGCTGCTAACCAAATATTGGCCCAAAGTTTACTCCAACAAGGATTTGATCTGATCTCTTAGGACCACCTTTTAGGTGCAGCAACCCCCTAGTTCCACTTCTATTATCTTTCAATACGTACTTCCATGCTGTTAGACTAATTAAAATTCTAATAGTTCCTCTTCCCTTCATTTGATCGATGCAGAGATGTTATAAGAGAAGCATATTAAGCTGCCCAATCCTTCGTAATGTTGCTTGTATTCGATATACAGTTGCGTATAGCTGAAGGGCAAATTTAATAATTTTCAATATAAATATTATCAAGCATTATAACATTTTCTTGGAACGAGAGACGATAATTACAAAACTCAAAAGTTCCATATCATATAAAGGTGCCTACCTTACAGTTGTCAGAAACTTCTAAGAAAGTTCAAATCCTGTATTTGAATTGATGGCATAAAGAAGCTTTGCTCTCAAAGTGCTTAGCCGCTTGTATGTTGGGAGCTGCATATAATATACAAAGCCCAAGAAAATAACATATATAATCCATCAGATAACCGCTAATGGATAAACAAAATGTGCAGAAAATGAACACTGCAATTGATTCGACAAAATAATGCAAGAACATGTTGCTGAAAATGAACACTGTAACATCAGTAAATCCAAGAATGCATATGGGCTGTTTGAACGGTACCTTGAGAGTGTTATAGCATGTAGAAGCTGATGGAAGCCTATCCACATCCTGGCCTCCAAAAGTCGCCAAAAGAGGAACATCACAGACCACCTATATTAAAAATAACTTTTTTAGCCTGAATACTTGCATTCACTTTATTTTCATCGTGAATCCCTATAGTTTTTTCATAGCTTTCGCATATGTAAACTGCAAGTCAGCTGAAGAAAATTTTCGTAGCTGAAGTTATATTATAAATCCATGAAAAACTAAATAAACAAACTGGATTTGATAAACATCTTCATCAAGGTTCTGAAAAAATATCCAATGAGATACCTTATGAATAGTAAATGCAGGCTGAAGGTGCTTGAACCCGAGCAAAGGAGCTCGAGAACAGCTGGTTACAAACTTCAGAAGCATACAGCGTTCTCTTGGCTCAAACCCTGCAAAAGCCTGTGACAAAAGCAAAACGAAAGGTAATCTGAAAGCAGGCAACAACTTGAACAGTAACTGTTGAAAACAAGATATTAATTTATTATCCATTATCCAATAAATTAATAGTTAGGATAATTGTTTATTTGTATTTTGAATTCTGGAGTTGATTAGATTTCTTAGATAAGCTTCCACGGTTTCAGGGTTTTAGTTAGATAGAGTTTTCCAACAAATACTCCATGTATTTCCTGTTATTATTCAAGCAATAAGATCTGAGGAACTTCACTCAAGTAGAAAGAATTACCCAAGCGCCATCATAATCTAACAAGATAATAATGTGATGCTCTGATACAAGTGTAAGTAATAATTCTATTTCCTTGAGCACTTGTATGGTGTGTTTTTCTCATGACTTCAAAAAAGTCAACAAAAATCTAAAAGAAATCAAAGATGCCGTGGGTGTTGTTTGACCACAACGTGCGATAGAAGTGGGCGTAATGAGATTTGAAGGAACTAAGCCTAGGTAAGATTATCGATTATCTTAATAAAATAATTTGTTAATGCAAGATGTAAGATTTTATATAAAAAATAAACCTCTAAATTCAGCTAACTAAAACGAGCACTTTAATACTTTTATTTTAATCAGCATTATTGATCTTGTCATTTACCTTGTCATATGCTCACTCCGAACATCACTCGGAATTAAGAATTTCACAACTATGGTCATAAATCGGTCTGAAAATTCACAAAAAGAAGAAAAAGCTACATGCAAGATAAATAGGCATTTCGAACATATTTTGGACACAGCAGCTCACTTTTCTCAGCACAGTCATGTTATAGTATATAGGAGGATCTAACTCTAGGATTTCCAAGAACATGAGGTCCTCAACCTTTTTCTTCAAAATTAAAACACCATGGATTTACCTTGCAAACACCCAGTGATAAATAAGAAAATTGATGGAAGCTGAATTTTTAAGAATGGGCATCACATATAGTAGAAAATAAAATTTTCAATGGAATAACTGGAGAGCAATCAAAACTCTCATACCTCCCAAAATATTTTAACCGTTCGACTTCCTTCGCTATAACCTCCAGTATATTTAGTATTTTTTCTCAAATCATCAACATCAATGTCATGGTTTCCACCTGAAAGTAACTGAAAAACAAAATTTTACAGAAGAATGAAATGAAAGCCCATGAAGTAAAAAACATTTATCTCGAAAATCAGCAGCAAAATACCAAAGTCAACAACAAATACAGAAGTAAATGAATATGAACAAATGCACTACCAGATAAATACCATTGCCTTATATAGGTACTCGTGTGCACATCAAATGGAAAATCAGTTTCAAAGAAAAATACTAAGTTATCCAATGAATAAAAATAGCAAACATGGTCAATGAATAGAAGAACCAATGATATCTCAGAGGGAAATTACCTGATTAAATTCACTGGCATTAAATAACTTCAACCATGATGGGGAAATCAAATCCGTCAACCCTCGATAAAATGCATTTGAAAAAGGAAGCATCTGCAATTCAGAACTGGAAATATGGTCATAAGCTATTAAAATTATACTTTAAAAGCGAAATTACAGTAGTTCTTTTCGATACCTGTCGGTTAAGTTTAAAGTCTGCCATTGCATGAACATATTGCAATTTGTTCTCATTTGTCACAGAGATGTCCTTGCCACCAGGTTTCAGTTCAATGATATGTCTTTTTCCAAGTGATTCTTCAGTAACTGTAAAATCCAAAGCTAGTTCCTCAACATCACCATCATAATTCTGCATATCCAAATCACTAATGACATCAGATATTAAAAATAGAAGAATGAAACTTCATTGCAACAGAGGTACATCGCCCAAAGGAGAAGCGTGATGGATCCAAAAAACAAGCATACTGAGGTGGAACTCAGATAGAGACAAAGACTGATTTCATCAGATATTCAGAAAAATAAATGAAACTTCATTAGTAACAGTGATACATCGCTCAAAGAAGAGAAGTAAGATGATCCAAATACCAAGGTATAAAAGGCTGATTTTCATGGTAGAAAAGATGAATGATAAACATCAATTTCACGTCGTCTAATGCCAAAATCACCTTCTTTCATGCCAGAATGAATGGTGATAATCATGATTTATTGGAAAATAACATCTGTTTTGTGCTAAGGATGAGCGCAAAACTTCACCACAACATACCGACATTAATCTTCTTGTTTCCCAGAATACATAACATGAAAAAACCTCACTAATCACCAATGTTCCATCGCAGCCTCCATAATGACCCTCACATCTCTCATGTACAGAACACTGTTTACTTTTTTGTTGTCCTTTTGCTTCTCTTAAAATGAATTCGATAAATTCCAACTGTTACCACTTATGGGGAACCCACATCTCTTCCCCAGCGAACTTATCACCCACTTTGAACATCCACAAAATATGTATGCCTTTTACAGAACATGACTAAAAAAACCTTCTATCATAAAACACATGCAGGGAATAGCTGGGTGGAACGAACACACAAACCGATAAAACATAAATTCACCTTAATGTTTAGTGAGGTCTGAAACATCATATGGAACTCATGTTTGAGGGAAAAAACTTTGAGGATAGAGTTTACCACCGCTCATTACCTATAATGTTCCATACCCCTTTAAAACACTAAGCTAAAGTGGTAATAATACATTAAATGGTGAAAGTTTTTAGGTTCTCAGAAATGTAGGCATTTACCTTAACATAAGTAAGGTTTTTGTAAAGCTCGGGATCAAGGGTTGATAGTTCATCCAGAAAGCTGTAGCGGCCCAACAGCTTTTGCACAAAAACATGTGAAAAACAATAATCAAGTAGTATTCCTTCGTACAATGCTTTCCCAGCAATACGTCCCAGAAATTCAATCATTTGGATTCCGTTATCCAAAAATCTTGCAGTGGTATTAGGTATAAGAAGTCTATCAGAAGTTGAAGCCTGGGAGAACAGCCCATACCTGAATAACATGCAGTCATTACAGAAAACCAGAAAGGGGGTAACTTTGAAAACTTCATGAGTACAGCTGTACACTACAGGGAAGACTCACTCTGGTGAAAAGGCTGATTTCGATACATCAGTCAAGAACTCCTTGGATAATCCACCATAATCAAGGCCAGCCTCTGGAAGGCCAGATTCACTGACAAATGAAACATGGATGGCAGACTTCAACTTTGAACCAAGTGAATTTAATTGCCGCAGTCCATCTTCAAAAATATGATCCCTACGAATTACTATCTCAATTGTTCGTGAACCAGGCCCAGTAACCTCACCAGTCAGTCTTCTGGACACTTTGTCCATGCTAATGAATTCTCTGAACATTTTCACCCTGCATGTTCAATAACATCCCATATCATTCATTCCTTATCAAATTCAAGAGGGAATAATTTCACTTTTTAAAGTTCGTGATGCCAAGTGTAAATTTAAAAAATTTCTCCAGTAATGACCAAGCATGTGGTGTGAGATATACTACATCTGAGTGTTATAATGGACTGATTTAAAGATAAGCCATGAAGGATGATGCATCCTCAAGAGTTAAGAATATATGTGATTTCCTTTATGTTTTAACTTTCAACAATATATCTTCATAGACAATGCTACTAAAAGTAATGGTGGTGCATGCGACAAAAAAAGACATTTTATTAGTGATGGTACCCTTAAGAGAGTAATTTGATAATTGCATTGCTAGCTTAAATAACATGGATAGAATAGGTTATATCCTCACTTAACCTTTATTGGAATCATCTACATAGTTTTGCCACTACATATAGACACCTGGGAGAAAGAACTAAGAAGTCAGTTCTTTTTTTTCAAAAAAAAACGGATTTCTTTCTCCCAGGAGTCCTTATGAAGTGGTAAAATTATCACATTAGCATAGTAAAGAAAAATAGTATTCTGACTACCAATACTATACTTACACAACCATGAGAAGTAAGGATCATCTTTTGATATTTTACTTACCTCTCTTCGAATGGAAAAACATGTGGCATTGTAGTAACAACAGAACCCATCATTGAGGAAGGAGCTCCATCTGCAGCTGAAAGAACTTCATGAGTCCTGGCTGCAACAGCAATTGGCAGCCTGTTAATTTTACCAGGGGAGAGCCACAATGAAGGAGGGCAGAATCCGTGCCTACAGTCCCTTTCATATAATAAATGCAGACACCTAATAGCAGAATCTACAAGAGGTCGGTACTGACTGCTGATATTACGGGACAAAGAATTATATACAAGTGTATTCACTGTTGACGCAATTCTTCGCTGCTTCTCCAGTGCAAAAGGAACCTAATTAGTAACATTATAATGTCAATCAAATTGAAGTCACCACACATTATCACGTCCACAGTAAACAATTGCATTGAACTAATTAGGCCAAAAAAAACCTGTTTATCATAGAATTCCATATCATCAAGAACCAACAATAGATGTGAATAGCTGGAGCAGAAAAGATGAAGTAGACATGATATATCTTTTGATATGCCCCCAGGACCCTGCCTTAGGAGCTCTACGTCCCACTCGTCAGGACGTTCCTCAATTTGACTAATGTTGGATTGACCATTGACTGTATTTGCATGATCATTATCTGCTGATGTTTTTCCAGTAATTTTATGCAACACATTGACCCATTTATTGCCAGGTATCTCTAATAAATTTCTTCTGCCTTCTCTCAGAAATTATATCAGCATTCCCTCCATACTTTGAATTTGTATAAACCGATTTTGAAGAGGCAGATTGATTCTTTCCCGGAAAAAGACATTTCTCTAGTTGTTCCCATAAACTCAAAACAAATCCAGGGGCAAATGACAACATGTTGAGGAGCGGCAAAGATTTGAGAACAGGATTTAAGGTTGAAAATAGTCGAAGCATGCACGAATAATAAAAAGCAATATCAAGCAATTCGACTTTCCGTGAATACTCAGGATTGCCCGATGGCAGATTATTGATCTCATATAGACAAGCATCTCTTTCCGAATCTAGGAGTTTCTTCAGATGCCACTGCTTACAAGCAGGCATAAAATGATCCATGTATGAGAACTTTGAGAACCCGCAAGTTGTTTCACCCAAGAGAAGATCAGATTCAGCCGAAGTATCTTTATCAGGTTCGATTTCTTCGTTCTGCCTTATTATCAAGCTGAAGTTTTCAAGTGAAGCCAATAAGTTATCTGCAAGTAAAATAACTACACGGAGATACAAAGCATAGTCTAATCCTGCAGCAAATTTTCCTGACTCCGGAGAGTTTATGTCACATGCTGTTGCAAGATACACAATGTTTGAAAGAGCCCAACCGATTTGTGGCATCTTTCTGGAGTTGAGGGGTACCGTTGATTGAGTGATCTCAGAAGTTTCCTCAAAAATCTTCTCTCTTGAGATCTGCCATAAACTGCCATAGTTTGATCAGTACCCTAATATTTATCAAGGAAAGCTACAAGTTGCTTAAAAAAATTATATACTTTTTGTCACTCCAATTTTAGAGCTAATCAGAGAACCTATGATTAGAGAAGTAAGAAAATACTTGAGCATTTTTTTGCAAGGAAGACACATTTGATGTATTTAACACTTGATCACGAAGGGTATTTCCCCTTTAAGTCTGATCCTACCAGTGAGATCCTGAAGCAAGATGCTAATATGGACTTGGCACTCAAGTTAATAGAATATAGACACAACATTTTCAGAAAGGTAAATATTCAGAATTACTAACTGCATTTAATATTTTTTCTACTAGTCACTCGGGGTATTTCCCCTTTAGCTTGCTCTTACCAGGAATATTTTGAAGCAAGGTGATAATACAGACTCGTGTCTCAGAGCAGGCACAAGTATTGTAGGTAAACGTTGAGGAAACCAAGGTATCGTCATCATTGAAACACAATACTGTGAGACAGCACACTCCAAAATGCCATTATCATTCTCATCCATGTTTGTTATGTGGAATGGTCGTAAAGATAAAGTTACAGCACTGGCAATTATCAAGAATCTATCATCTGTCTGACGAGGGTACACCTCTAGAGAAGAAAGAGGAGCTTCCAATTTACAGATGAATTTCCTAATGCAATCGTACAAGCCACTTTTTTTGCTTCCAATAAACAGTACTAGACTTTTCACTGCGTTAAGTGCATCCTTGCGGTTATCATCAACAATGCAGTTCCAACCTTTTGGATCAGTTAAAAGAATTGCTAATCGCATAGCAAGTGATGTGAGGACAACATCTTGAGTCCCTTTGTTGAAGAAGTCGAACACAGACAAAATAAACAAGCAAAGGGAAATCAGCTTCTTTGATTGATGAAACCATATCTTTCTCTCTTCGGTGCTATCAGTTGCCATTGAGCAGAAATTCTGACGCGCATCTGTAAGTCAAAGATAGTAGTATTTAATCATAAAACCAACCAAAGGCAATTATCTAAACTAAATTACTATCACCTCACTCTCCAATGCAATGCTGTTCCGAGGGTATCAAGGGAATCTCTAGTAGTTATCTAGTAAAAAGCAACTTATAGTTTAGTATCATATTCTCAAAGTTCACTAGAGTCCCAAATAACCAATATCCTTCAATTCAACAAAAGTGCACATCAGAAATGTTCACTGAAGATGAGTAGTTTCCAAATTAAGTGCAAATACGTAAGCAAGAATGCCTACTTACTTCAGGGAAGTCTATTCGGGTATGAAAATAGTTTCCTAGAAAAGATGAAGCAAGAGGAACAAGAGTAAGGAATATTTTGCAGTCCCAGATACTCGCTAGGTAAGCGAGTGAGAGAAAAGCTCAAATATCTAAATTTGGTTTTCCATTATCTTCTCCTAGTTGATTCCAGTGCATAAACAGCACAACATTGCAATTTTTCCTTCACTTTCTTTTTGTCATTCCTCACACTTATCCACACGAAATTAATTTCAATATCGATACAGACCAAATTGAAAAGAACAATTAAGTAGTAATTTACTAACACTCAAACTTGCATTTTCTTCTCATTCTCGTAGCCGTAAAAAAGGCGACAAATTATTCTATGCATCGGATAAGTATTGGGAGCAGCATGCCAATAAAATGGGAAATAGTTCTAAATAATCATTCCTGAAAACACCCCTAATTTGATCACCCAGTGTCATATTGTGACCAGCCAGTACGCGCAAATGCTTCATGAAATAAATCATCCCAAAGTTTGTACTTTCTGAATAGTGAGAAAACACATCAACTTATCATTATAAGTCGTCCTAAATAATAAATATCATCAATCATCATGGAAAGCCTTAAGATAACATAAAAACAACAGGAAAAGCAAAGATTGCGTACCTTTCAAACTTACACTTTCCAGAACAATTCGGAAGCAATCTATCATACAACTTCTATCTCTGTCTCCGATCTTCCCACGTCTAACTGATAAATAGGAAGTAAAGAAGAGAAAAGGTCTCAAAACTTGGCCAGACATCTGCATTCTGGTTAGGTTACTCGCACGATTAGTCATCTTTATTTCCCACTCCTGCTGCAGCCGCAATGCCACCATTTTGATCTCATAATGCCGCCTCCACACCCTCTGAATTCATCTCAAACTTTTAAAATACTTGGGAGTAAAAAAAGATAACTAAAAACCCAATAAACAATCAGGCTGAATTTCATTTTCAAGATACAAAATCAAATCTTGACCTGAATAAACAACGCAGCAGCGTTGGCTCTTCTGGTATAGTTCCGAAGCTCCCTTTCTTGGTTAACCTTCTCCAGTAATGCATCCCTCGTAATTTCTTTCGCGCTTGCTCCACGCAATGACACCTGATCATCAAGTTAACCCATAATCAGTTATGGGATCGGATAAAAATGGATCTTTCGGCGTTCCCAAATCAAAATATAACAAGAACTTGAAAATTTAAGCATGGGTCACGTCAACAGAGAAAAGAGAACTTTCTGATACGGCATGCCGAGTTCCTGCAAAGAGAAAAACGGACCTGGGTTTTCGGAGGTTCGTTCATGATCTTTCTCCTCTAAATTACACGGGGGTATCCAAATCCAAATAGGTGCTGAATTCTCGAGTTGATGCTGTTATTGACGAGTTTCTCCAACTATTTCGTATTTATCTCCTCAAATGGTAATTTTTTTAACCTTTTAACCTGCTGCAGCTACTTGTAGCGCATTCTGAATAAACCGCTCAAAAAACGAGATTAAAAAAAAAGACGAAAAGATTGCCATTCATACTATCCTGGGACATCCAATGGTAATTTGCTCACATGTGTTACTGCGTAGACCAGAAAGAAAATATACAAAGCAAAACAAGTCTCGTGGAAGTTTTTTCTAAAAAATATCCCTAACCAGCCCCGATCTAGTCGGTATCGCTTACCCACCCTTTTACAAAGAAGTTTTTTTATGGACCGTTCAAGAATTATGTGAGCAAATGACTTGAAATTTGCATTCTTTGTACATGAATATTCTATAAATATGGAGCGAAAACTTTTTTTGTTATTGCAGACGGTAATAGACGCAGAGTGTGTATCACACGAAGAAGTACTATTGCTTAGATATGTATAATTTTCTTATAAATATCTAAGACAAAGTCGTCATAAAATACATAAAAACATTATCAGTTATTATTATTTTGAACCTTAATCTAAGGGGATGGGGGGAGAGATCGAACCCTTGTCATTTTCATGAGTACAAGTAAGAGCAATGAGCCACTACCCTGATCTTATCAATTACATTATTCTTGACGTCAATGTTTATCTTCATGATAAATTAAGCATATTGTTGGCCTCTAAAAATCGGACATAAACAAAGTAGAACATCCAAACCAAATATTACCAGCAAAGAGAAATTGGAAGAACTATTCGAATATTACTTTTTGCTTATAACGTTGAGCGCAAAGATTCGGAATCGAGAGCTCCAAGTGTAATACATGGACCATATGTATTATAAAAAATAATAATTAAATGGTAAATTGGAACTGTAAATAAAAATTTGTCTTATGGTTATTAAATATTTAGATTCAATTAATTTGATAACATCGCCGACTGAACCGAATCGATTATCAAACTATACCGAAACAACGCGATTTTTATTCAGTATTTTGTAGACATCTTATAATTAAAATCATCGATTCATATATCTTGATCAAATATATTTTTCAGTCTTTCATGATTAAAATGTAACATAATGTATTTTAACTTCTTTTTTTCTCTTTTTTATGGCTTAAAATATAAATGTACCTAATTGAGTTAAATATGAATACACTTTTAAGGTTCAAATTAACTATCTTTGACGTGGACTCGAAACTCAAATTATTCAATACTTTTCGATCGAATTCATCTCAATTTAGAGCTTGAATTTACTTAATTTATACAAATAAATTTTAATCTCAAACTTTGTTTCTACTAACAGACACTATAATATTAGCGATATAATTATTAAATATTTAAATTTAATTCATTTGATCATCCTTGCAACCGATTTGATTTTATTTTTGTGTATTTTACAATGGTGACAAAGGAAAGCATAAAACATTTTATTTTAACCCATCTCTCTGTTTTTGGAGACCCATAACAAATTAGTATAATATCTTTTAAGTTACAAGCTTCCAATTTTTTTCTTTATAATTAAAATTATAATACGAAGTGGAGAAAGAGATTAGCAGATTTTTTTTCTTGGTTCATGGGATTTACTATTCTCTACAGTGAGTCAGTATGACTTGACATGATTTGAATGATCATATCTGAAACAGTGAATCTATACTTGAAGTACTGTTGTTAATTCTTCACGTAGATTGGATAAATAAGTTAGAGAGTTATATATATAGATTTGAAATTTTTTTTAAGCTAATTTTTAGAATTGAATTAGATCTAAGTTTTAATCTTAACATGATATTAAAGTTCAAATTTTACCATTATATGTTAGACTACGTTCTAGACGTTTATTTCTGAATGTGAAAAGAGTACGTTAATCAGTCCCACGTCGGTATACGATACTTGGGAGAAAAAGTTAATCAAGCGTGAGTTTTCTTTTTGGTCTAAAAATATTCCATCTTTTTGCATCACCACGTAGTTTCTGTACTGATTTCTCATGGAAGGGAAGCAACGATCCAAGCCCTCATTTTTCAAAGTCTTGTTCAGTGAAGATTTCACTCGCCAACTGGTAAGTTCTGATTTTATGTACTGATTCGCATCGCTGAATGAGTTTATGTATTTGTATTTCTGCCTCCAGTAAGAAAATGATTCTATTTAATGATGGATTTCTTGTTTAATGCTTGTTTGGTATTGTCACTTCAGAGGTTGCCGACTGCTTTCGTGAAGAAACATGGTGAACTTTTACCTGAAAATGCGCTACTCACAGCCAGTTCTGGGAAATCTTGGGCTGTGAAACTAGAGCATACAGAGGACGAGGAATGTTACTTTACGCGAGGCTGGCCGAAATTTGTTGAGGATTTGGGGCTTAGAATGGGGGAATTTATGTTGTTCTGGTTAGCTGGGAAGTCCATAATTCATGTTTCGGTGTATGGAATCAGCGGCTGCGAGAGGGAAATTTCCAACCGTAAATTGGAGTTCGAGAGCTCCGACTCTGCTGAAGAAGTTGAAATATTGAGCGCAGATTGCGGATTAGCCAAACGCAGCTACCGTGGTAAGCTTTCTTGTTTGTTCATAATCATGAAATATTGTGTGATGGGAACTTGTATGATTAGAAAAATATATGAATAATTTAGAATTTTTTTAAAAATTATATTGGTGCAAACCATGCTAACAAGTAATCACACTTATCTCTACATGTAGAGGTGGTAGAAGCGAGTAGAACCGCTCCTGAAACAGGTGTTAGAATTGGTTATTAATCGCTTCAATGAATCGGGTTTCTCGGGGCGGTTTATAACCTCTCTTGTAGCTTGTTTCGTAACTGATATTGCCTTTTTATGGATTTTATAAATCATTTATGGCTGTCTTTCTCTCCTGTTGTCATCGCGGATTTTATCTTCCAATGAAACTCATTAGCAGAAGCGAAGAACAAACGAGCAAAGACTAGCTTTTTGGAGGAAGAAGCAGCTAGGAATCCTGGTAATGTGGATTATTCGAGCCCACTCTACTTCGAGATTGTTTTGAAGAAGCATCACAGATCAAGAGTGGTAAAATCTGTACTCTTCTCTTCATATTGTTTCAAGGACTTTTAACTTAGCTAGTCAAGATGATGTTTTATTCCGACTCGTATATGTGGTTTTGTGGCTTTGCTTGAAACATAGTCTCTCCGTGTGGAATTTGCGAAAGTGTCTGGTTTGATCGGCGAAAAGAGAGTGGTGCTGGAGTATGTGCCAAAGCAGCATTTTACTTCTGTGGAACTGGACCGTAAACCGGGGTTTTTTAGGCTCGACATGGCTTGGTCGGGTTTCATAAAAGAAAATGGACTGATCTTGGGAAGAACCTACTCTTTTGAATTCAATCCCAGAAAAAATGTGATTCAGGTTGATGAGATCAAGAAGTAGATGAGTCGCCGGTTATGGTATTTGCAATTGAATGGGAGATGTATTCACTTCTTTTCTTTAGCTTTGTGTGTATGAAGATATTCAGAACTTTTTCTACAGTCTTTCGTTCCTACGGACATGTATCTATTTTCTATGTATGTGTTCTCGGCGTTTTGCATGACATATCGTATCGTACATTTGAAGGTTTTATTCGATATGGCGATTATTCTTACAGTTTTCCCTCTACGTCTGATGGACAGTACAAAACAGAAGGGCAAAGAATAATAGTAGGTTCAAGCACATAAACGATTTTAATTAATATTGGCTACAAGACTATCAAATTAGTGCTACGATAGTAAATCTAATGCTTTTTATAATAAAAAAATAATCACAATTAAATAATAATATACTAGACATAATTAATATTAACTATAATAACCGATAGTCGCTAAAATGGGATGATCTTCCTCCGGTGGATGGGACTGGACGGATGATTTTCTTCTGCCGGCAAGAACTGAGTCGGAACACTGACTTCGACCTAAGAGAGGGTTGAAACTACAAACGGAGATAGAAAGGGTTGAGATGAAAACCGGAGTTAGAAGAAGACTGAGAGGTAGTCTCGACGTATCTCTTCCAACTTTCAAGTCAAGTGTGGTACAATGTTGAGAACAATATAAGGTGCTCAAAAGATGAATATATTGAGTAATGGTTTACCCTTTGCAAACTTGGTATAGAAGTAGTAGAACGGTTCTTATTTTGGCTCCCAATTACTTTCTTCTAAACTCTCTGCATTATTCATCCTCGTGATCAAGCTCCCATTATAAGATATATATGCTTTTATTCTCTCTCATGAAGTTCTTTTGGTTTTTGGCGATAAATTTTCCGAATTTGTTGGCTCAAAAACAAAAATGAATTAAAATATACATATAAATGCACATGGTCCATTGAATACAATTTCCAACAAGTGTAGTTCCTAGAGATGTGGATATAATTACGATTTTCAGAAGAGATTGCTTTTCGAGTTGGTCATGCATAAAGACAAAGACAATGCTACTAACCTGTAATAAAAATTAAGTGCGAGTTAATGAATATGAATAGAAGTAACCAATTTCTATATGTGACCTTAAGCATAGTTTTGTGACTCAAAAACAAAAATGAATTAAAATTTCCAATAAATGTATCCCCAAAAAACATGTAGGGCTATATAAATCTGTAAGCTGCCTAAGTAACTTTCAAATAGAATTTCAACCACAAACTAGGAGGTCAGTACATACCTGCCCTCCAGCAACCATTTCATCTAGCTTCCCAGGAAAAGTGGGTTTAACTTTACTTCTCTTCGCTAGCCAAAGATATTTCTTCCCATCTCTTTCGACGTAGCCATTCATCTGCACTAATCTAGCAGAAACATGCATCATTCAAGAAATAGCATCAAGAGGATCAATCAAAGGACCAAAAGAAAAAATATGCCAACTTATAGGACAAAAACCGCAATTTTTCATTGATGTTGATAAAAGTTTACTTTCTGGAGGATAACTTAAATAAAACTCAATCTGGCATTAATAAGCAATAAATATGTTATAGCACAAAATTCTAGAGTTAAGCTCAAATCGGATATCATCCCACCTTTATTCCAAAGTATGGTGCTGCTGTTCGTTCTAGTGAGAAGAATTATGCTGTCCCAAAAGCAGACTTACAGCTGTAAATAATGAACAAGCCAAAAACATAGAACAAAATGATGGGCATGTATGTTAATGCATATCCATATAGTGATAGCACATTCCAAATACCTCATTCCGTATTCCTGGTATAAGTTCTTCACCCAGACACTTGATTACCTGCCAACAGCTATTGTCCTGTCCTTGTATGTGCTCACCTTAGTATGTAATGCAATATGGTATCCAAAATTGAGGCCATAAGAGGTGTTCTCTGGAAATGTGAATGTATCTTCGAACCTCCTCAAATGGTGAGCAAATCTATATGTGACATTGGAAGCGACTTTATGACACAGAATATCAAGATGTGGGCCAAAAAGTGAATGAACGGCATATCAAGTTGTGAGCCAAAAAATGAATGAAAAGCCCATGATAAAATACGTATATTCTGGAAGGAAGGGACAGCCACTGTGGGAGGGGTATCTATGATATAAATAGGGGAGTCAGGAGATGATCCAGTTATTGATTTTTCCTTTCGAATTTACTCTGAGAAGAGGGAGGGAGAGACTCTGTAAAGAAGGGAACAATTACTTTCTTTTTCATCACTTAAGTAATATGAATTCCTTGAGTTTGCTTCATTTATTCCATTATTTGGTTACTGCTATTTGATTCAAGCAGGTGGTTGCAACACTATATATCACAGGAAAAAAAAAATATTCAGCACGTGCTATTTGGTTACTGCTATTTGTAAGAAAGGCTCGTGCCTCGTAGTCTACCAGAGTTTCTGCTAAGTTGCGATCACAAGACACGAGTTCTAAATCTTTAGTTTACTGCTGTAAGTCAAATTCTCAAATGATTCAAACCTCGGCGAGGCAACACGATGACCTAAATTCAACAGCAACAAAACTACAATGGCAAGGAGTTATCCAACATAAACTGTAACCCAAATCAATCAGTACAACGGTGTGCAGACAATGAGAAGAGGCACTGTAAATACCCCTTTTTCCTACATTATCTATAATAAGTCCTAATCACTTAACAAAAAACGAAGATGGCATATCACCAATTGGGCATCAAACGAAAACAATTCATAACACAACTTGCGGAAAAATCTTAAAAAAATCGAATCTTGAAGCTAATGCCATCAATGGTAAATAAACTATAATGATATGTTGATATTTGATAAACAATTAATGCAACATATATTTTCTGAATTCGAACCTCATCAAACCTTGAGACCAAACAAATCCCGTTTACTGATCCAAACCAACAAAAAAAACATTGATAGCTCAACTAAAAGAAAAACCCAACAAAGATTGAATCAAAATCGAGAAGGAAAGCATGATTACTTCTTGTGAACATAGCCGACAATTTGTTCCTATAGAACAAAAGGGACGAAGAATTCACATAGCTTCTCCTGAAATCTCCTGAAATGCATCCCACGATTAAGATTAGAATAATACAACATACACAGAAGAATAGAAGCTGAGAGCTTGAGAACGTACATAATTGCGATTGCAGAGGTTTACTTTCCGGAAGAACCTTGGAGATAAGAAGAATCACTTTTACGTGGCGGTTAAGAGAATCGAACGATGTCGTCCAGGTGAAGTCATGGGAAAGTGAGAGAGAGAGGGAGAGGAGAGCAAAGTGGGAGTTTGAGCTTCTTTCTTGGGAGTGTCGAAGAAGAGGAGAGCACAGCACCAAATGGTTGCCATTCTTCGACTTTCTAAATTCTAATTAAATATAATATAATATATTTGGTCCCACATATAAAAAAGGGTATAAATATTCATCACGCACAAATTTCAAATGTTTAAATATTATTTCACACACGCTTTGTGCCAGCTCAGCAAGTGTGTGTGTGTGTGTTAATAAACAACTAAGGAAGATATCCTTTGCGCCTCAAACTCTCGACAGAATCCTTGATAATTTGCTCCATGGGAATAAATTGAATACCCAAGTCTATAAGCTTCTTAGCTGCATCCTTGCACCTTAGCAGTCCAGGCTGCGTATCCTTCGATAATCTACACATTTTACACCAAAAGCAGAGTATTTAGTCGGCAACCCTGGAATGTGATGTGATACAGGAACAGGTGTGCTAGATGAATCGAAAAATGAAAAGGTAACTACAATTACCTCGCCACCAAACTCATTCCAGATCGTCTGACTGCCTAATAGTTTTATGTCTAGTTAATTTCGAGCTTCTAACGGCTACCGTTACGACATCCAAAACATCTAAGACAGTTCCGACATTTTTTATATTCTAATATCTCATTCGGTTCATCTTTTAACATTGACATCTCATCAAATTTAGTCCAAGCTCTGATACAGTGTTTTTTACTGACCATTGCTTGACTGCGTACGGTATATCATAGGTGTCCAAACTTTACGTGGTTTCAATTCAGTCTGGAGAAAGAGTGTCAAGGAAAATCAAAAAGGAATAAGAGATCAATATTTAGGCAAGTGCTGAGATTGTGTTTCCTGTTTACATCTCACATATCAGATTCATCCGACACAATAATTTTACCGTAACGACGTTTTACAAGAGTGCATTATTACCTAGGCACCTTGTACTCAGGGTAGCATTCTGCAACCTTAGCAGCAAAGTCACTGAAATGAGATACAGCTTCAACACATAAGTGACGTCCGGTAGCCGATGTATTTTCATACACAAGTATGTGTGCCAGAGCCACATCTTTAACATGCACAGACCCCATGTAGGAATTCTCGTATACTTCCTCATGGCCTATATCAAACAAATAATCCAGATGTCAGGATCATCTTCTACTCTAAGATATGGTAAGTACATGCAACTTTTCATCTCTCTGGCATTTTTAACAATGTATCCAAGCAATTCGACAAGAAGCCGTAAAGTTAACATTTTCTATGGAAAAGTTTGGAATCGGGTTACCCTGAAGAAGGCGAAGAATCATCTCCATACTTGCATTTAACGCCGGAGGGATCATAGGACCCATCACCTGTTCCAGGATTCACCACTACAATATCCACACCATTTTCCGCAGCAAATTTCCAAGCAGCCTTTTCAGCCAGTGTTTTAGAAAGTGCATACCAAAGCTAAACAAGCAGACTCAGTCGTAAACACAATGCAATAATCGATGCTCAAACTCCCGTTTTTAGTCTTCATATTGTCGCATGAAAATAAAGCCAAGATCCTTTTAGAAAATGCCTTCGGTGGTCCACTGACCAGCCTATAATATACCACAGGCCATATTATCTGAAGTTATATCACAGGCATTGCACCATAACTTGTTGGGAACATCAATACTAAGCCACTATATCAGTTTATTAATCTGTAGCCTCTCTACCTTGTAGACATGGTTCGCCGTTGAGGCTGTGGAACTGTGCGTAAACAGGAACGGTAGATAAAGCCACAAACTTTCCAGCTTAAAATTACTACAACCCTATTTTTTATGGAATATGGCCGATTTTTAGGCCTATGCCAAACAAAATGGCCGTCATGGCTGTAATGGAACAGTGTGTAGAATTTTTCAAAACTTTTCCTAATTTTATGAAGTTTTGATTATATATTTTTTCCACATTTTCCAAATTTTATATTAAATTCTTTTAGGTTGCATGTGGATTGAAATATTTCGATTTGATGGTGAATTTGAAATGAATCTATGTGATCGATTAATTTGAAATGATGACTTGAAAAATAATTATTTTTCGAATTGAAATTCGATGTCAAATTAATTTATTATTATAAATTCAAAATCCCCTGTCATACCATGAGCGACAATCTTTGGGTTGCGGCTATTTCCACCAAAATTTCCACAAACAAAAAATGGGGGAGAACTATACAACATAAATTATAGAAACGCACAATTCCAAAGCAAATATTGAGAACATAATCGATTATTAACCATGAAGAAAATTACCCCATTTTGCTTGCAGTACTCCTCGTCTGTCCAGCAATCTTCATTCTTAACCAAATCACCCGGCCAATTCGGGCTCGGCATAATCGACGATGTCGACGACGGTCACAACCACCCGTCGAACGCCGGTATCCTTGGCTGCCGTCAGCACATTAATGGTGCCACTGATCGCCGGATCCAACAGTTCACACTAAAATCAATCGTATCAGCAAATATTCGAATGGGAGACTGTAAAGTACTTCAGTTTGTTAAGAGAAAATTTATCTTCAATTCTGCAAGAACCTTAGGATCGGAGACTGGATTGAAGAAACAAGGGGAAGCGACGTGGAACACGCCGGAGGCGCCAGAAACTGCGGCGAGAATGGAACTATAATCAAGCAAATCCATCTGGAAAAGACGGAGGCGAGATTCAGCTCCCGCGATCGATTCCAGGTGCTTTGTTTCTTTATCATCTTCTGAGGAGCAAAATGATGAAATAGTAAGCCACAAAAGCTGAATCACGCAACTATATCATAAAATCAAAAGGTGGGAGGGAGGAACTGAGATTCTGGACGGTGGCGTGGACGGTGTAGCCACGGAGGAGGAGGATCTGAACGAGCCACGAACCGATGTAGCCGCTGCCACCTGTTACACACACTACTTCGCCTTGTCTCTCTTCCATTGTTCTTCAGCTTAACTATTCTCTGCTGGTGGAAGTGTGCGTCTGTTGTATTTATAGATATGCATTAATCATCGTAATTTCCTTCTAATATAATATATGCGTTTAATGATTAATACAATTAAAAAATTATAATATATATCCTTCTAATATAATATATGCGTTTAATGAGTAATACAATAAAAATTATATAATATATATATATATATATAATATTTTACATATAAATAGTGATTTCAGCTCAAATTTTCGTAATATCTCCAAAATAATATGTCTCGTATAAAAACTTAATATTTTTTCATGAGTAACTCAAACAAAAGATACATTTCATAAATTAATTCGTGAAATCGTATCACAAAAATACAGACGAATCCAAAAAATCCTTCATCTCCTTTTCTATAGTATTCTGACTATTTTAGTCAACTTGATTATTTGAAAATGTTGACCAAATTGAAATTTTAAATCTTCTTCTACGATATACGTGGTTTAAAAATATTTAGAAATTAGTATAATCAATTTAGTTATTCAAAATTATTCTTTAAAAATTGATCAGTTTGATTGATTGGTATAGATTAACGGACCGATTGATTGGTTATATATTAGTGTTCCCATTTGATTACAAAATCAAATGGAAAATATTATTTTATAATAACTCACTATATATTATATATTTTAAAAATCGAAGTGCATTTTTTATGTTATAAAGTAGTGATACAAATTTCTTGACATGATCAAATATTTACCAAAATGCTCTGTATGTAATTCTTGATTATGTTCTCATAAACTTTAAGGGAAAATGGAATTTTTTTCACTAACTTGTTTACTTTTAAAGTTTTGTCCACCAAGTTTTCAATATTAGATTTTGGTATACTAACTATTAAATTTCGGATATTTTGATTTAATTTTTGATTCGACACTGAAAAATACTAATATGAGACCGAAAAATTCTGATGTGACACTAGAAAATACTGACATGACATCAAAAAATGCTGACATACAATCGAAAATTGCTGAACTTTCGGACACGACATCAACAAGTGGACCGAAATAATCAAAAATTAAAAGTTAGTGTAACTAAAATCAAAATTTAAAAGTTTAATTTATCAAAATCCAAAATTGGACAAGAATGGGGAAAAAATCATTTTCTCAACTTTTAATTCGACATTTAGTCTAAAAAATAATCAGAATCTAAACTTAAAACAGAAGGGATGTGCCGCGAGAGTTTCAAACAACAAAAAAAAAAATAAAAACAAGTTCAATTAAAATATTAAAGAAACTCATTTTAACAGTAATTTTATTTTATATGGCATATTGACATGTAACGTAGCATGTATTTTTTCAATTATTCGTATGGGTATAAAAGCATTTGGCTTTAAAAATAAATTTTTAAACAAGGTTTTCGTTAGTTTTTTAGGCAATATAAAAAAATAATTATATACATAATAACTAACAAATATTTTTTTTTGTCATTTTTTATATAAAAATGAACTAATTGCATTAGAACTACGAGATATTTCTTTTCTTTTCTTTCAAAATATTTTTGAAAATTTAAAATATACAACCAAACATCAATTATATTAAAGCAGTAGTTACCCAAACGTTTTTTTTTACTTTAAAATATACAACCAAACATCAATTATATTAAGGCAGTAGTTACCCAAACGTTTTCTTACTTGACTTCCTCATTAATAACCATGCAACGACGTAAAAGAAGAGAAAAGAACACCAGCAGAAAAAGAAAAAGAACTAAAGTCGGAAAAATAAAAAGACTTACAAAACATTGTAAAGAATTAAAAAAATGTAAAATTAAAGAATGATCTCGAATAAAAATAAATACTACATCAACCTCACTGTCAATCTCTTGTTCTTGTTCCACTGTCTGGCATTATCTTTTCGAGAAAATAACAGATATTTATTGATTCCATGGACGTATTTAGGACTTTGAGGCTCATACGCGAGAAACAGATATGTACAATTCTTTCCTTGTTCGTCTTTTTATTTCTTTTGGAGCAAATTCTGTCGCTTTGACAAGATACTCTCACATTCCCGAATATTGATAAGAAAATTTTCTTCATTTTCATAGTTCATATGTAATTTTATCTTGTTTATTTCGAGGTTTCTTATTTAAAAAGTAATTTGTCGTTAAAACGACTTCGCCTTACGATGTTATGCAGACCCGGCTCTAGGGGTAGGCGCCCTAGGTAGCCGCCTAGGGCCTCTCTTTTTGTTAGGGCCTCTAATATAATTAGGGCTTTAGTTTTGGGCTTTTTTAAATTTGAAAGTGGACTTAATCAATAAGAAAATCAAGCCCGAAAAAAAAATCATCAGTTTTTATGTGATATTTGTATATTTAATTTTAAAAAAAATTATATAAAACATTCACCTAAAAAAATAGCCTAGTGCCTCCAAATTTCTGAAGACGGCCCTGATGTTATGGATAGACCAGAACTCCACAATGATGTGTTCATGATTTCTTTTAGGGTGTACTTGTGGAAATAGATTTGAAATATATGGATTTCAATAACGAAATAATTATTGAAATACTAAGTTCACACTTTCTTTATATATTAGTTACAAAAAATATAATGAATTCCAAATGATACTATTATTGGGTGAATTTGTAATTAAACATAATTAACTGTGAAATATTATATAAACGTGAAATTTGTGAATTTGATGTTCATAGTCTTACTTCTCTAGAACAACAAAAATATATTTGAAATCAATTAATTAATTCATCAATCCAAATACAACATTAAAATACTTTCTTTTTTAAATTCAATTTCATCGAGAAAAATAAAATATAATGGTATTGTGTTTGATTCTATGTTGAGCATAAAACTCGATAGTGATGATCCATGATCATTTTTGATACCTTAATTTAGTGTCAAGTTGATTTTCAATTTAACTTTTGTAAGAAATTTTTTTTCCTATGACTTCATCTTTAACTTTGAAAGCATGGTAGAATTTAATACAATCATCAACAAAAGTAATAAAATATGTACTTGTCATCATATGTTTCCATTTATTTTAAATAACATGTAGGTCCTGACTCGTAACATAAGTATTGTCTTTTACTAAAAATAGCGGCAACATTAGTATACTTTATTTATATATACCACCAAAACTTTTGTGAGATGTGTTGCATGTCGTATTTTGTGAGACAGATTTTTTATTTGAGTCATCTATGAAAAAATCATCCATGAAAAAATATTATTTTTATGTTATATTTTTTTTATTGTGAATATCGGTAGGGTTGATCCATCTCACAGATAAAGATTCGTGAGATCATCTCACAAAAGACCTACTTTATATATATATATATATATATATATATATATATATTTATATATATATAATCCCGTTCCAATTCATCTTTAATAAAAAAAAAATCCAGGATAAACTTTTATTTTTATATATATACAAAAACTCATAATGATTCAAACTCTTTGAAAAAATATGAATTAAACTTGCATGATAGCTCGAAAACCACCCCAGAAGCATTTGGCTGATGAAATTTTCCGATTTGGGGGTGGCGCATGTGTTACACACCTCGTTCTATAGACGGGTGGCCCGGTACAAGAGGACAAACTTGTAATATAAGACATAGTTTGATACACATGATAGGATAAATATGTTATATATAATATAAAGATAAATGAAGAATAAATAAGATATATGATATTATATATATTTAATGTTTGGTATGCTTTTAATAAGAGTGATTAAATTTATATATTAGATTGTAATGACAAAATTAACATCATCGTAATAAATTTTATAATTTCAAAGTTGTTGCTTGAGGTCATATTTTTTATCTGTTCATGCGTTGATAGTGCTTGCATGATTTATTTATTTTTACCTAATTTTATATATTATATAATATGATAATTGAGCACTTGATTTTGTGAGTCAAGTCAAATATCAATTTTTAAGATTAATTGGTGATACTAATAATTTTATTGAAATTTATAAAAATTATTTATATAATTATCTCGAATCCATTTATATAATTATCATATTATATAATAAATAAAAATATTTATTTGATTTTAATTTCTACTTATTAGCATAGATTTATAAAAATCATTTATAAATTGAGAGTAATTAAGTCATTTGTAGTGTATTTTATCATTAAATTAAAATTATCACACATAATAAAGAGATATTTTATCTTTCTAAAAAATTATTTAATCAAGGGCTCATGATATTATCATGAGATTTTTAAAAATGTACCAAACATGTGATAAGGAGGATTATTTAGCAATCACTCCCTTATCCCATGTACCAAACTATGCCTAAATGTGTTCGCTAAACTATACTATAGAAAGTTTTCCGAAATTTGCAGCTGACTGCGCAAATTTTGAATTTCTAAAACGATTCTTTAAGGTATTTTGGTTGCCGAGAATGGGAACTTCCGTCAACAATTTGAGTCCTTGATTACCATCAATATATATATTTTTCAAGTTTCTGACCGGAAGTAATTGTTGTTCGAGTGATATCGAAGTGCAGTCTTCGAAAGACGTGAACCAAGAGCGGTGATGGTGGCTGGTTCATCCTCAAGGCAGGCGAGAAGACATAAAGAATCGGCCCACTTTTCGGAAAACCATACTAAGTGTTACAACAATTTTCATAATTATAATTATTTAGTTTGTTGACAACGAACAATGTTTATCGTTGTGAAAATTACGGGATAAGACAACTCTTTGAAAACAACACCTTGTTTTATGATTGGTTTTCATGAAAGGGTGCAATGTTTGATGAAGAGTCGTGTCTGTTCTGAATCGAATTTTTGTTTATATATATATGACATCATTAGATCAAAAAATTGTATTGTTTTTTTTTGTTGGATTCTGATTTGATTTAGTCACCTATAAATACAAAATATCTTCAACGTATGCTAAGAGAAAATTTTCATATCCATGCGTACATTTCTTGAAAGAAAGCGTTGGAATTCGTTCACAAATTATTTATATTCAAAATATTTTCTCAGCACCAAGGACATCTTCCGGCCATGAAATTAGAAGCCTATCATTGATCATCCACATCTAATTATATTATTTCACGTGTTTGCTCAATTTTCAGTATTCATATTAATTGCAACATTTATTTAGTACTTACTAAAGTTGGGTCCAAATGTGAGTATTATAACATCTTATGAATTATAAATACATCAAACGTGTCAATACAAGAAGATTAACTTAGATTACAACAGGGAACACAGACAGTAAAATCAGTAAGAAAAACTACACACAACTCACTCAAGTTTCACGTGCATCATTAAGCTGAATATTTAACCTCCTCAGCCACACCGAATGCAGTATCATATGAAAAACATCGAACCGTTTCGGGGGGAAATTAACCTCGAAATGTCTCCTTACTAGAACACCTACCCTTTGCATTTCCATGTACTTGCCTGCAGGAATGGCCGTCAAAATCTTCTTCAGATCAGCAATCTCATTTACCCCAACATCAACCGAAAACGTCCCCCAATCCAAAACGTCGTCAAACGGTTTAGCATAATGGTTCTTGAGAAGCACGGGAACGCACCCCATATAAAGGGCTTCCACCATTCTTGGACTAGCTACTTCCCATCCACTGGGACAGATACAATACTTGCTCTTCCGAAACATTCCATAGTAAGAAACGTTCTTCGGGAGGTACTCGTGGATTTGGACGTCTGGATCTTTATCTTTCCACTGATCCATTAGAGCTTGCCTGATGTCACCATGAATGCCGCCAGCGTAGAAAACTAGAACAGAACGTTCTGACGGCCCTGGTCCCCCTATCAGGCCGTCCATCGTGCCATCAGGGAGATATATCTCTGGCATGGAGACATCGGTGGAGGGCTTGAATCCTTCTGTCGTGTTCGCATTACATAGAACTCGGATAGAATTCTTGTATAGGTGAGGTACGCCGTGAGAAATAGTTGGGCCCTATCAAGATTCAAGAAGTTCCACAATGAGTAATCAGCTATTCGCGGCGTACATGTAGATTAGGAGAAAAGAAAAATCAAGAAGTGGTACCCAATCATGGCAAGCAAGAATGAAATGATCGTGCGCGAGTGTTCGATTCCAGTAAGGATACTTGGTAGCTATGAGATTCACATAGTCTCTTGCTATGTTTTGTAGCGGACTCCAAGCACGATTGTTGCGCTCATACGCGTACGTGGCTATGGATTGCATACTCATCGGGACGAAATAAACATGTGCCTGTCTAGGATCTCCGGTACGAAATCGGCTGATTTCGAGTTGATGAATGAGTATACCTTCGATGCCAAGAATTCCAAGGCTCTTGCTGTAATGGAACAGAGGTGGCTCCCCGTCCTCGTACACGTATATCTTGAACAAGTTCTCCATTTCTAAGTAGCTCCTGCACAGGTTGCGGGTAATGAATCAGATTCTTGGATACCTTAACTTTATCAGCTCCTTCATTTTTTGAAGATCAAACTATTACCTGTGAAAAGATATGGGATCTCTGTACATTGGACCAGTGGGAACATAATCTGAATCATACGACGTTTCATTGTTTCGCCGAGCTTCTTGAATCGTTGCCCGAGCTCGAGCTAGACTGGCCTCCACCTTCTCCAAATCGCTGAACTCTTTTCTATTTTCATTCTCCATCATCTGTTTCATTTCAAAATTAGTCCAAAATCTAGCAATTTTAACCATGGTAGAAGTGATTCGAACTAAAAAAGGCCTTACCGCTGGTGGCTGATCCACCTCAGGCGCAGTGGCGGGAGGCGGTGCACCAACTCCTTTCTTTAATATCACAGTAAGGTGAAGACGATAGCCAACTAGAAGGCTTCTGGTTCAGTACAATCACAAGGCCGGATAGTAAAATCAATGGAAATATTACAAAATAAACAAGCTTTGAAGACGAAGATGACGACGACGAAGAAGAATCCGCCATTTTTTTTCTACAGCACAATCTGCAAAGTGAAGCTATTAAAATTCATACGTGTGATTCTTTCGTCTGGAATTAAATGATTTACGTTAGCAGATGAACAAGGAGCCAACGTGTGGCAAGCTGATGAAGTTAACGACACTGGATACGTTCACCAATTTAACATTTCAGGAAATAATATTTAGATTATTCAAATATTATATACATGGAACAATATTTAATTTATGTTTGAAGTATTTTAAAATAACTAGATTATTTTAATCAGAAGCTAAATCGTACACTCAATATAATCAATACATGGACAAGATATTATTCATTCTAAATTATCTTTTAATTATCAATAAGTGAATTGACATAAACATCTTCAAAATCATCCAATAAAACAAAAAATCGGCACCTCAAGCTATGCTACTGGACTGTACTCTAATTACTACATGGTAAAATGGGCAAGCCAAATACTCAAAGCTAATATATAATTTTATAAGTAAGAGCTATTAAAAAAAAACTCTATTTAATAAATAATGTATTGTCTATTTGGCATAACTTTTTCATACTATTTCAGACGATTGTTCAACACATGAGTTGTCGACCACAATAACTCATCTGACAGGAGTTGGGATGAGGATTTTGAGATCAAATTATAACATTTCTCTATTAAAGAAAAAAAGCTACACGAAGCTAAAAGAAATCTACATCAACTTTCGTAGCAAAATTTCCAAATTAGGATACGAAAATACAAAAATAATTAAGGGAGAAGAAGTTAAATTTATCTCCACAAGATTTGTTTTATATCAGTTTAATTTTAAATAATTTTAAAGATTCAAATAATTTATTTAAGAGCACTCGAAAATAGTGATTTTAACACCGTGACGTCGAAGGCTGGGCGACTATGAGTAGAACCCGCCGGCTGACCTGTATTGTGTTTCACTAATTGTGGAGGTTACGTTTTCTCTACTTAATTAATAACCACTATTTTTTTTTAAGTTATGATACAATATTTGATGTTGATCCTTCTATATTCAACGTCGTATGACCGTGCGCTTGTTGTCGTTTTACTAAAAGATACAGTTGATGATAATAGTATAACTTAAATCTTTTAAATTACTAGTGTCATGTTTCGATTGTTTTATACAGTAAGAACAATTATTGTACCCAACAATCTCTCTCACGATAATTATACTTCTTGCAATCGACGTGAATCGAACACGTGATATTGACTCTTATATCAATTGTTGGGCTGAACACTTGATATTCTATCAAAAATTATAGCTAGTGATAATTGTGCAACTCAAATATTTAAAATCGTATAGCAGTCCACACGTCGTGTTTCGATTGTTCTATCTAACATGAACAATCTATTACACTCAACCCATATTTATTAAATTAATCGTTATTATTTATTTAGAAGTTTGCTGAATCACCTTCTTTATTTATTTAACACTGCTTTCGGAATATAATTTTACTGCATCTATGCTTTGTTATATTGCACAAAACCTCAGTGTAACTATCTTGGTCATTTTAATGGATGGACAAAACTACTTTTTCTTTTTATCCAATATAAGTTATTATAACAAAGTAAACTCTAAAAAAAATAAATGATTTGTAAATAATAATCAATACATAAAGATTTTTAAAAATTAATTACGTTAAAAATGTGTACACGCGAATTATCGTGTCCGTTCATAACTAATATGATAAAAACTTGGGTGAGACGATCTCACAGGACGTATTTTGTGAGTTGAATATCTTATTTGGGTCATCCATGAAAAAATATTACTTTTTATGCTAAGAGTATTACTTTCTATTGTGAATATTGATAGAGTTGACTCGTCTCAAAGATAAAGATTCGTGAGACCGTCCTACAAGAGACCTACTCAACGAATATAAATAATTTATAAAAATTCGGACTAAATTTCGCGCTTATTCTGACTCGATTTCATTTATTTTCACCCTCTTGATTTACTCCATTATCACATTATTCATACTTTTTTGCTTTCATTTTATAGGAGTCATTATCTACTTAAGTTACCTAAAGGGGGCCACTTTTGTATAGTCTAAATGGTATTTCACTTCTATATTTGACAAATGTTGTTAATTTCCTTGAATCGGATCTTACTATCTCATTTTAATATTAATCATAAATTCATTTAAATCTCACTCTACAATTTCTTATGCGTGTATTTGATATGGATACTATTAAATTTTACAATAATAATATTATATATATAATATTTTTAATAAATCAATATCGTTTCCTAAATTATTAAATATTAGATTGAAATTTGGAAATTTGGTAGAGAAAGTCGAGACGGCATGTGGGTTGTCATTGCTTTTGAATAAATTACGTATGGGAAATGAATGCGAATTACCGTTTTAAGTGTGGAAGCCACTTTACTGATGCTGGAACCAAAATAAGCAACCTCAACATGCCTTATTTCCTAATCAATTGACATATCAGAGGTTCCGCAACACCTACACTTTCCCTTAGGTCATCTCATTTTTTAAAGGTAAAAAGTTGTGTGACACGGTTTCACGAGTCGTATTTTGTAAGAAAAATCTTTTATTTGGGTCATCTATGAACAAATATTACTTTTTATGCTAACAATATTACTTTTTATTGTGAATATCGGTAGGGTTGACCCGTCTCACAAATAAAGATTCGTGAGACCGTCTCACAAGAGACCTACTCCTTTTTAAAAAAACTCAAAATTATAATAAGTGTGTGTGTGTATATATATACTAGTGTCCGGACGCACGCGATTCAATCTTTTATATTTATAATTTTCTTTGAAGTTTAATCTATTTTTTTGGTAATCAATTTGATTTATAATAAAATAAGAGTAATATCATAATTATAAAATTTGATGATGGATCATGTTGCAATTTGATATGGGGTCAAATTACAGTAAGATGAAGGTCACCACCCACCAAAGGTAGTTACTATTATCGACACATTTTTAATAATATAGTTAAAGATATATGTATAAATATGTATATACAAAAACTCTTATAAGATGACATCACATATTAATTTTGCGAGACACATCTTCAATCTAACTCGATTCATGAAAAATTATTACTTTATGTTAAAAGTATTATTTTGATTGAATATATAGATCTGATCGTCTAGTATCATAGATATAGATTCGTTAAATCGTTTCACAAGAGACATAACTCATATAAGTAAATTTTTAATATGAATCGAGTCGATCTATTTAGAGCATATACTAGCTATGGTTTATTGTATTTTATTTATTATATCAATATTTATATAATACTAAAGAAAAAATATTTATTATCCACTTGTTGGATGCAATAATTGTCCCTGCAAGATAGAGCAATCGAAACGTGATGTTTGAGATGATGCTTGAGCTGTTGCACTTTTTAAAATATTTTAGTTGCACCGTTACCATCAGCTACAAATTTTGGTAAAGCGTCAAACACTCGATCCTACAATTGATATCAGAGTCAATGTCACGGGTTCGATTTTCATTTATTGCAAGAAGTGCGAAATTATTGAGATAGAGATTGTTAGGTGCATTAATTGTCTCTGCTGGATAAATCAATCAAAATGTGATACTTGAGCTGCTTTGCGGGATTTGAGATGCATCGTTACCACCACCTATAGTTATTAGTAAAGAGGCAAACACTCGATCATACAACTTATTCTTCCCCAAAATATATAGAAATATAATTTGGTCTACATGATCAATTATCTATATAATATATTCACCGAATATAATTTTTTCGAAGAAAATGCATACTTACACTTCAAGTTTAGTATAGTTCTTCTGGAGCTATTGATTGTAATAAAATATTATATCTAATCAAATTTTCATTCAAAGATGTGTTAATATATTATTGTTTATCAACTATATAAAATTACTTTAAATATTTTATCAAGCATATTAAGTTTATATACTTTTCACATCAATTACATGAACTTATATATCTTTTATACATTAGGTTAGGATATGATGAAAATATAAATTTGGTAGATGTAAATTGTTGGACAAATTTAATGTCATTCTTGATATAAAAAAAAAAAAACATATAATTTTTAAGACAAAAACTTGTGTGAGACGGTCTCACGGGTTATATTTGTGAGACGGATATCTTATTTGGATCATCTATTAAAATGTATTACTTTTTATGCCAAGAGTATTATTTTTATTGTGAATATGGGTAGGGTTGATCCGTCTCACAGATTAAAATACGTGAGACGGTCTCACATGAGACCCACTCAATTTTTAAATATTTTGTGCTGATATTTTATAATTCATACCTCACTTTCTAGCGAGATATAATTATATTATTCTTCTTTGAAGAATTAATTTACCAAAGTGTATCAAATACTTAGCATTATCATATTCTATTAAAGAAATGGTTCATGTTGATAAGACGACTTTCAACACTGGCTGTTTATTTTTTTCTTTCAAAAACAAAACAAAAAAATACTGCAATTAAAATATTTGATCATGTTTTTTGAAATAATCGGAATTGAAAAGAAAAATTAAGCGTGCCTTTCTTGAAAATCCTTGCAGACAGATCTTTATAAGTTTTACACAAATATGTTGCATTTACCACGGCCGAATGAACCATGGTAATATAAAGTGTATCATTTAAAAAAAATACAAATCAGAATACGTTTTGGAATTAAATGAATTATATATTTTACGAACGCAATTTTTAGAAAAATAGGAATTTTAAATTTTTGTATGAAAAACTTAATTATGAACTTTTGGAATTGTTAGGCATCAAATTAATGGTACGTTATGGGAATAAATATTGGACTTAATTAAGATAGGAATTAAAAAATTTATAATATTATTGGGAATTTAAATTTTATATATTTCCACAGAGTTTTGATATGATGGTTTATGAGCTTAAATCAGAATTTTTGGAATATTAATAAATTACATTGCTGCTCGTTATCTTTGAAAAATTAAGTTCTATAAAATTTTCGACAATAATTATGAGTTTATTATAGAATGTTATATTTAGAGATTTAGGGAAATTTTGTAACTGCAGAATTATAGTTTTTTTTTGTTGGTTTTTTTTTTTTTAAAAAAAACATAGATAAAAAATTTTAAATATTGATTTTATTATGTGTAGAGACATATTTCTTTATGACAAAAACTTGTGTGAGACGGTCTCACGGGTCGTATTTGTGAGACGGATATTTTATTTGGGTTATCCATGAAAAAATATTTTTTTTATACTAAGAGTATTACTTTTTATTGTGAATATGAGTATGGTTGACCCGTCTCACAGATTAGTATCGATGAGACCCACTCTTTCTTTATTTACTATTTTATGACGGGATAATTATAAATAAGGGAAGTTTTAACTCTTATGTTATAAATAAGGATTGAGGTCACCGTTTCATATGTAATTACTCTGATTTTTTAACATCTCATAATCATAAAATTCTTAAAATGTGCATAATGATCTGAAAGATTTCAATGGCTGCATAGCCATCAAACATTTGTCTGTATCCAGGTATGCTTCAGTTGTAATATTGTTGTATGTTACGTCGATTTGATATGGACCTAGAATCGTGGATTTAGATCTTGTTTCCATATCAATTTATTTTCTAACATAGATTGGTTTATAATAACCTCATTTTTTTTTCAAATAAATGTAGAAAAACTCTTTTTTCAAATATAACTCTTTTTTTTATTTCCCTAAAGTAATATATAGAAGCTACGAACTTTACAATAAATAAAGCACTGCATTTAAACTTTAAAATTCAAAATATGTTAAAAGATGTATAAAAAATTAATATATATATATATATATATATATATATATATATATATATTATATTTATATGAATTTAATGGTATGAAGTTTAGCATAGTAATTATCCATCTCTATGGCTTAGTAGCCATTGAATTATATATTATTTAAGCAAATTTATGACTGAAACTAAAATACAACAATTCGGATAGCCACTTTATCTTCTTCGACCATTCATTAATTAAGTCACCAATTAGTTTCCAAAATTTGTTGAAAATTAAATGTAGCATATCAATATATGCCAATCAATTAAGTGTCCAAGCTGCAAATTGATTAAAATAATAGTTGGTAACCCCTAAGCTTTTATTTGAAATATCACAGATATTTTTATGTGAAAAAATAATATTTTAATCCCTATACTATACTTTAAAAAAAATAAGATATTAAGTCTCGGTATACTAAATTTTGCGAACAATTCAATCTTAGGCATAAAATAAATTGATTATAGTTGAGCATGAATTGACACCAATTTTCATGATCAATTCAATTATAATTAATCACTTGGGAAATCATAAACACATATGTATAATTGAAATATTTATTATAATAATAATAATTAAGTAAACAATAATTATAAAATGTAATTATATTAGTTGACATTAAAATAAAACGAACACCTACATGAAAAACCAAACAAACATCTCAGTACTTATCCCAAAACTAGTTAAAAATTTCTAAGTCTCTCAAGATCAAGAACCTTAATCTCATATTATATATGTTTCTTAAGTTCCAATAAACCCTATCTAAAACTAGATTAACCACTTTAATCCTATAATTAAGATTAGACTAGACATCATGACAATTATCCTTAGTTAATTTCAAGAACATGAAGGCATATCGGCCCAGTATGCAGCACTCATCATAACTGGATTATAGTCATCCACATTTAAAGCATAGCTGCATTCTGGGATTTGGTTAATGTTTCCACGGGACTTGTCGGAACTCGGAATCGATGTGCTCTCGACAGTTTCTTCCCCGGAAATTTCTGTGTAGGCTGTGGAGACTTGCTTCTTAGCCACTTGATCCTTTAACATTGCCCTCAGGGAGAAGACCTTGATACAAAAGTTCAAATATTGTGAAAAATTAGTTAATTTCGAATAATTTATGCATACATGGTGTAAATGGAAACTAGTTAATTTCTAATAATGTATTCGTGTATATTGAATACATGGCGTAAATGGTTAATGTATATGCCTTACTATTTAATGAAGGAAAAGAAATATGAGAGAATAAAGTAGGACAAGAATTTAAAACACAAAGAGAGAAATTTATTTTTAGGATAAATTAGAGTTTTGAAGTGAAGATCAACCACAGGAACAAATGAAATGAATTCGATGACAACCCACTTTTTTATTTTATCAATTCTAAAGAGAAATTATAAAAATATACAATTTTGATACTTTTCTTAGAATGTTTGTGTGAAATTTAATTAATTAATTAATTACCTCTTGTTGAAGCTTTTGTTTCTCCCCGGTAAGATTATCGAATTCTTGTTTAAGCGAATCGTACAGCCGCTCGAGCTGCTTGCCCTTCCAGCGAGCCCTTCTGTTCTGGAACCACACAGCAATTTGTCGAGGTTGCAGCCCCAGTTCCTTAGCCAGCTTCATTTTCCTGTCGGGGTCCAACTTAATCTCTTCCTGGAAACTATTCTCGAGCGAATCCAACTGGTCCGTGCTTAATCTTCTCTTCTTCAGATCTTGCCCGTAGTTACTGTTGACGTTGCTCTTATTGTCTATCAATTCCGGAAGCATCGCATGTTGTGTTGCCTGCATTGACTGCTGCTTCATTTCTAGACCTAAAAAGATTCGAAAATAGGATGTTTGTTACAGAAACATATGGAGGCCACAGCCCTTGCTAGCTTCATTAATTTCACAGAATTCTTTATGTCATTGATGAAAGACAAACCCTTTTTCACACTCCTTAATGGTTTCAGTTTCTCAAATGAAACAAGTTAAATTTTTTAAATATGATTTTTCTGAAAATACTAATTTATTCTTTCTAAACCTTGTGAGTTGTTCCCTGTTGAATCCATCTCACCCCCCTTAAGTACTCCTCATGCAAGAACACATAAAGACAATACGAAATGCTGCATATGTAACTTATTTTGATAAGTCAAATCTTAAACAACAAACCCGCAGGATAATGATCGCAGTTGTAGCTGTAGAGGAAGCTGAAAGAGCTCGGATCGGGTACTCGAGGAACGAAAGGCACCCGAAAATTTCCATTCCAATCCATTTCCAAATCTTTTTTCAATACCAACAACAAAACCTTTTTTCTACAAACTAAATATGTCAACTTTTGGACCAGTAATATTGCAGACAAAGAAGAAGGATAAAATTTTAGTATTCTTTTAGTGAGACAAATTGAGAATAAGAAGACGCGAGTGAATATGCTTTGCGAGGGACCAAGACAGAAACATGAGAATGCTTCACACAAAAGAAAGAAAGGGAAAAGGCTTTTTGTAAGGGCGCATTGCCTCTAACCTTGATGCAACTAATATATACTGGCAGTGCTGTGTATTCTCAGTATGTGTGAGAGATTAAGAGAATTATAAGTTATACTTTAGAAAGAAATTAAAGTGATGTTTTTACTTTTTAAAAAAAAATCATTTATAATTATTTAAGAAATATTAGTTTTTATATATGTCTATCATTTATATAAATTTCTTTCTCTAGCTATATCGACTTTTGTAATCCTTGTTTTGTAACTATATTAAGGAAAAAAAATTAAATGTTTCACGTGGTTGGACTATATAAATTTTTGGTCATTCAATTGACTAATTAAAATTTGATCTTGATACATTAAATTGGCTTTTTTTCCCCACACTTATTCTGGTTTTCAGCAACTCAACAATATCCGATATGATGTTGTTTCAGCAACATTTAACTCTTTGTTACTATTCTGACAAAAATCAAATTAATTGTGAAAAAATAATATATTACACTAATACCAAATTTTAAATAATTAGGGGATTAAAATAAAGGAATAGTTTTTTTAATATATATTGATTAGTATGTCACTGGCCATCACTTTGCGTATATTATGGATATAAAAATATATATACTCTCTCAACTTCCACTTATCTTGCATCAATGCTCAGTTTTTATTTAGTGGTAATCTCATTTCACTTTTATTGATAAAGAGTGATCATTGATACAATATTAACAAACTAAGAAGGAAAATCATCGTTCACCCAACATAAAGGCGTAGGAGATAAAATAACAAATTGTGTTATTGAGTAAAGAACTAGATTTTTCGAGCGCTAATATGCTTGAAGTCGACTGTCATCAGCTCCATGACTGCATGCACGGCCATATGTGAGTCAGAAAAAACCAAAACACAGTGAAATCCTCTTCATGAACCATCTGTACCCATAGCTTAAGAGCCATAAGTTCTGCGTACACCACAGAGAATGGTTTAAGTATCATTTGACCAAACGCCAGCACTAGGTTCCCATCTTGATTTCAGATTACACCAAAACCACCATAGACATTTAGTTTATCATTAAGGGCCGCATCCACATCAAGCCGGAGGTGACCAATTTGTGGTGGCTTACAGATCCTAGGAGAGCCAGTTGCAGTCCCATGTTTATCGATTTGAACATCACTCAGGACTGCCAATACTCCTCAATATATCGGTCATCCCATTGCTTCGGCAAAGAATTGCGATTATCCTCGGCGCAGTGTATGACTTGAAGCCAACTACTCCAAGCACTCCCAAGTCCGGCAAGCAAATCTTTCGAACTCAGTTTTGCTTATCTGGTTCATCATCCATAGGCAAATATCCGTAGTAGAACGCTCTCGAACTTGTTTTAGCAGTTTCTTGAACACCTAGCACTTCCAAAAACCCTGAATTACTGGACAGAAGAATAAAGCGTGGCTCGTAGTGCACTCGATAACTGACGCATATAAACTGTAACTATTTGGTCCTCTAACTCATCTGCTGCATTGTCAACGCTTTTGCTTTCTCACGCCTCTTCCTCCATATTTGAAATTATAGAATTTGAGACGAACTCAAACATGTTCAATTTTTTTTTAGCCGAATTGATCTTATTTTGTTTAATAATTCACGATCTTTAATATTTTATTAATATTTATATATTAAATCATGCTTAGCCAATTACTTATAGTTCAATCTTGTATTACTTTTTAAAGAATTAAATACTAGCTCCCTCAGCGAAGTATTCTTTTTTTCTTTCGTTTGTGTTATGATATTTATCCAACGGTATAAAAGGACTGTATTTTGTCCTAATTTTTTTATAAAAAAAATTACTTTATCTATTTCATACAAATTCTTGCATGGAAGAGGATTACCACAAGAATTAGGATATTTTCCTAAATTCGACAGTAAGGGAAAAAAATGTGTCGAGAGAAGGAGGACAAAATTTATATTAGGGTTTATTCACTTTTTAATGATCTGTTGCTTAAAGGAAAAAAAATATGAGACAAGTTAGGTCTTTTTTTCATGCTCCGGGATCAGGGCTGAAATACCGCATGAGTGGGTTTCATATGAGACCGTCTCACGGATCTTAATCTGTGAGACGGGTCAACTCTACCCATTTTCACAATAAAAAGTAATACTCTTAGCATAAAAAGTAATAATTTTTCATGGATAACCCAAATAAGAGATCTGTCTTACAAATACGACCCGTGAGACCGTCTCACACAATTTTTTGCCAATAAATAATACAAGCATAAATTTTGTTTCAAATAATCCCTTTTTTGGAAGAAAGAAATTGTTCCTACATATTTTGTCAATATTTGTGATAAGATCTTTAAATTTTTCGGGGCGATTATAAAATTAAAATTATAAAATTTGAGGAAAACCAACCACTAATTAATCCAAATTCAACCACGAGGTACAAACTTCCCTAGATAATTAAGCAATGCTGCAATGCAATGCATGTATAATAAATATTGGAAATTATTATATTTAAATGTTGGAATAGATAGGACTTAGTATAGTGATTAAGAGGCATGTGGGAGGCGCCGATGCCTACTTTGTTCTTCAAATTTAGCCACTTTATTTTCATAGGGGGGCATCTCGTCGTCCGTACAACCCCACATTTATAATTGTGAAATTAAAATTTCTATATTTTCTTTTGCAATTTCCAGAGTGAAAAGTGTATATTTAGCATAAAGAATAAAGGGTTTTATTTAAAACTTAATAACATGTCCACAAAAAATTCAGTGAGATCGTTTCCCAACCGACACATGAAATATTTTTCAGTCTAAATATAGACGGGTCAATCAGTCTCATGAAAATAAATTCGTGAGACCGTCTCATAATATATATACTCTAACATGTGAAGCGAGAGGATTTTGTGCGATGTGCACATTTCATTTTTTTGATCTAAATAACCTTACTTTAAAAAAAAAAAATCCATTGATACATTAAAGGAGAAAATACTATTACTTATTTTTCAAACTTATTTAAAATAAAATAACCTGTTTTCCATTCATTTTTAATAGATGCGTATTTTAGTAATAAATTTTTCTTTATTTTAGTATGAGCCGAACATATATATTATATCATGGCATATGAAGTCAAACGTTATCCACTATTTGAAACACAAAATGTGTTATATTTATATTATATTAGCAGAAAAACATGCAAAATTTTGTTTCTAGAAGATTTTTGAAAAAAAATTATTGGTTTATTCATTAGATAAATCACCAAAAAGTATAAAATATTATGTTTGCCTTGAAATATTTAATCTTGTCGATTACCCAAAATAAAGACATGGAAGTTTCCATCTCTAGACTGTAGCAGTGAACTAAAAATTAAATTTCAATTTATGCAAGTTTTTAATGATTGGAATTTCTTGATAAATGCCTATAAATGTCCATAAATAAGATAAAGAATACTCGCTATTGAGGAAAGTGCTATCTACCCAAATATAGATAAAATCAATTTAAAAAAACGACAATGATTTCAATCTATTAAACCGGAGAAGTAAATACAATTAATTAGACCTTGTTTTGTAAATTAAATTTGTGGCTCACCTAAAATTCCCAATGTCTCAATATTTAGATTTTCTGATTTTTTTGAATAACTTATTTTTATAGAATATCACAAATTTATAAAAAATTTCACAGAATCTTGTAGATTCATTTTTGTATGACTTTTATTGATATTTGTAAACTTTTTCATAGAATCCTATGGATTTTGTAATCTATTATTATGATTTATTAAAATTTATTTGTACTAACAACTTAATGTGAATAATTTTTATTTATTTCAAATATTTCTCCATCTCAATATAATATTTTTCATATATTGATTTTACGAAAGACAACAAATAAGTCAGTACTAAATTTATTGCAATTAAACTTCAATTATTCAAGTCAATTCAATATGTTTATTTAAATAATTAATATTTTAAAAAATACAAAATAATAATTTTAAATATTAATAAATAATCGAACTGAAAATAATTTCATTCATTTAAAAAAATTTTGTATAAAAAATTATTTCAATTTTGTTTTCGAAAATATGTCAAACAAAAATAATAAGCAAAACAATTATTTATTGCCTGAAAATAAATAATAAGTATGTTAAAATATTTGTAATTAGTTTAAATTTATAAAATTTAATATATTTAATTAGTTATTTTTATATATGTGTTGATAAACTTCTAAAATTACGTATTAATCACACACATTTATTTATATAGTTAGTGTAAATTTATAAAATTTTAATATTTACTAATCACACATATTTATATATATATATATATATATATATATATATATATATATATATATATATATATATATAAATTCATTTAAGTTAATGGAAAAATTCATGTGCAAGAATTTTGATCAAAATATAGATTAACTAAAATTATAGAAAATAATTAAACATCAAATATTATATAATAATTAATAAAAAAATTAAATTTTACTAATTAAAAATAATTATCATTTTCATTTTATAGATTAATAAAATATTACAATTTTTTTATGTAGTGTAATAATTTTTTAAATTTTTTAATAAATATAATTTTAAATTTTATGAGGTTTTGTGACTGAAACTCTAAAAATAAAATGAACAATGCTAATAATTTTGATTTTAAACTATGGTTAGCAATTAAAAAAACATGTTTTTAAAAAGTTCATATAAAAGGAAAAATATATGGATGAGAAAAGAATAAAAATTAGTGTTTATATTGAGTACGTGAGTTTGAAAGATTTCCAATTAAATGTATATCAAAATCTTTATGTTGAATCAAATACTTTCTTGACATTTTATTGTGGTATTTAAGGCTTTAATTCTTGTACTTAATAGAATTTCATAGAATTATTAAAATTATATTGACATTTTCAATATCTGTAGACTTTTGTAATGTTTTTAAAAGTCAAGTTTGAATACCACATGACATTTTAAAATTCTACAAAAGTTTACATTTAATATCATTAAACTTTTATAGATTATATAAAATTCTAGATTAAATACCTCTTATTTTTAAACTCCATAAAAATCATTAAAAATCTAGAACCAATACACATCTTTTAATCTATGTTTATACTTATATTACCGCTCATGGTTTTTTATCTCATGAATTTATATGAACATCTATATACTTTAACACAAAAACTTTTATGCGATAGTCTCGCGGATCATTTTGTGAGACGTATATTCTATTTGGGTAACTAAGAAAAAATAATTTTTCTATATCAAAAGTAGAGTGAGTCTCTTGTGATACCATCTCATGGATTCTAATCTGTGAGACGGGTCAACCCTACTCATATTCACAATAAAAATTAATACTCATAGCATAAAAAATAATATTTTTTATGGATGACTCACATAAGAGAGCTGTCTTACAAATACGACCCGTGAGACCGTCTCACACAAGTTTTTGCCTCAAAAGTATTGTTTATTATAGTAAATATGAGACTAGTTGGCGCATGACAATTGTTTTATGTTTAGTTACGTCATCTCAAAATGAACTTTTTAACTTCTACATATATCAATACAATGATTAAATTATTTTTTTATATTTATTTGTTTGTGTGTGTCTCTATTGGTGTTGGTCTGTTTTTATAGGACGTCAAGTTTTAAAAGGACTGACACAGACTTTGAAAACATAGTCATAATTTTTTAATTTGATTCCTTTGATTAATTCAAATTATTAATAAATAGTAATTTATATGTATGTTTAATAATTTTTTTTAAAAATAAAAATAAATGATAGATTTAGAAATGGTTGTTTTTATTTCCTTTCAAATTCGGAAATAAAATCTATATATTTTTACTTTATTACTTTGCAATCTTTTTAATTGTTAAGGTGCAATAATAATTGTTTTTTTATCAGATATAATTATAACACATATATTTACCAATTGGAGCATATATATGCTGTATAAAATCGAATGCAAATAACACTATCAGTAAAAAAACATTATTTGAGATAAACAACACACACACCAATCGGTGTACAAGATATGATCGATCCTTGATTTTCATTTTTGCGAATACTTCTATGAGCACAGATTAGATGTAACTCACCTATTGGATGTGATGAAACATAAAGAAATTATGTAACCAATAGGTGAATGATACATCATCGATGCTCACATAAGTGTACACAGTAGGTGTACAGTATATCGCAGCTCATATACGTATCTAAATGGTCTGTGTGTTGTAAATGTCCAGCGTAATTTATAAATATCTTACAGGTACAGTACTCTATATCACTGTGAGTTATCCATCCATAAATCAAAGCAAAATTAAAAATGTAACCGTTGCACGGTGCACACATAATGTGCATTAAAGAATGGTGGAAACTGAAATAATAGATGAACAAGTGAGAGAGTACGCACAAGGTGGGCGGCGGGAGTACCACCGTCACCGCCACCAGCTGCGCAGCGCCTACTGAGATTCATAAATTACGCAGACTTTTACTTAATGTGATCTCATGCATGCAAACTAGCTCCCAACCACCAAGAATATTGGCCTTCCCTCTTTTAAAATCCAACCATTCTGTGGATCAGTTCCATTTAAAATTTGAATATATTCAACAAGGATCGTAACTTCAATCCAATTAGAATTTATTTTTATATCTCTTGTGGAGTAATTAATTATGAGAATAGTAATAATGATAAATAATCTGACTATATCACTTTTATAATTACGTGCATATTCAAAAACTCGGATTCCTTGTAGTTATTAGTCACTTTTCAAAAACTGAAAAAGGAAAGAATTTTTTTATATAAAAATATATGCATTTAGATGTTTTTAAATAACATACTCGATTTATTCAAAAAAAAATAACATACTCGATTGTCCCATTTCATCAAATCTGGAGAAATTAAGATTTTGATTTTATGAATGACAAAATAGTCAAATACATCCTCTAAGTTTGTCTGTTTTGAAATTCTTTTCCGGTTGAGTAGTCAAAATTCGATCTTGGTCTTATAATTTTGGTTATTTGGTTAGTCCTTTTCGAATGCTTACGTGATATCGGAAAATAATGAAAGTAACACCCAAGTTACATTATCTTGACCTAATTTTGACTACTCGGGGAAATAAGGACCATGATAGCAATATTTCCTTTTAAAAAACTAAAATAAAAGGATCATATGTCAATTTTTTTTAATTTAAAAGCTTAGAAATAATTTTAAAAACATATTTTAAAAATAACACACATAGATGAAAGAAAATATGCTAATGTTGCAAATCGAAATGCCATATTTCCTCAAAAAAGTCCGAAAAACATTATTTGGGGTTTTTTGAAATTACGGTCTAATACCGCAACGTCCGATGTTGCTGGCAGCCGACGCTACAAAAGTTGCAGCATCAGCTGCCAGCTTAAGCGGACCTCAAAATTTAATCCTTCGATTTTATTTCACGATTCTTGTTACATAAAATTTTGAATTTAATTCTTATTAACTTAATCTCATAGTAATGTTATTTATGTTGAAAATTATCTTCCGCCAATCAAGTGTTTCCCAATTTATATACATATCATAATTGACGGTCCAGCCCAAATACATGTAATTTTTTGAGTCAGAAATTAGATTTGTGTTATTTTTCATTCACAAATCGGTATCAACTGACACATACATGGCCACAAGATTCACAGGGCACAATATTAATTTAATATATTTGAATAAAAATTTTATAACAGCATGGAACAAAATAACGGGTCGGACCCATTCTATTTGTGACCCATTATTTAATCAACAAGTCAAATGAAGTTGGAATTTAAATTACTTGGAATTAAAATCATTATATCTCTAGACGAAGCACTATTAAGTGAAGGTTATATAAAAAATTCACTTATATAAAATATATTACTCAAAACATATCATCCTTATTTCATATTCGGCCTCGCAAAGCAACATTACTAGAGGTCACTTCCTGAACTATGTAGGAATCAAATCACAATCAAGATTCATGACTATCGCAACTGCAAAAATTATGGAAACGTGATATTGCGTAACTTACGAAACGATGTTGGTTGATGTGTTTTTTTATTTAATTAATCTACAAGCTCAATTATTTTTACCACAGAAGCGTCTCCAACTTTCTGGCAGACGACGACTCGGTCGTGTGACTTGATAACACCAGAGGCTTTTCCATGATCAAGTGCAACCTTCAGAACTGATTCATTGCTTGCATTTGTGGATTCAGCCTGTGTGAGAGAAGCGGATAATGAGTTTCCTGATCAACATGCTATACATACGAGACCGAGGTATAAGGGACATTAAATATAATGGAAAGGTATCCGGAAAATGTCCAATTACAAATTTAATAAAACCGACCGAGAGGAACTTCACAGCGACACACATGACCACCACAACCACTCTCACATTTTCCGAAAAATTAGTATGAATGATATAACTGCAAGCACTGCAAATAGAGCTCAAATGCTTAGAACTTACTGGATGACGTGGATCTGCAAGCAAGGGGAAAAGACCTCGTACTAAAAGCAATTGCCTAGCCTGGACATTTAGAAAAGATCACACAGTAATCACGTGGATATAAATACAACGATAGCACATGGATTGCCCTGGAACTAGGGAATAAAAAAAAAGTAATTGGTTGCTCAAACTTAGCGCAACGGTCTTTCCATATCATGTGCACGATCTTTCTGAACTGGCTATTTTACAAGGGAATTCTACAGAAATAAGCGTGCTTTGTGCTATAAAGTTAAGAGGACAATAAATGAGCCATTAAAGAAACATCCTATTATTGTGCATCAAAATGTATTAGGAGCAAGGAAGGATATACCTCAAATGCACCACTAAAACTCCATCTCAATTGATTTGTCTTGAGCCGAGGGATGACAACAGATAAAACAGGCATTGTTGGCCTATACTTAGCTATCAACCTGCATCCAGGAACACAATATTTGAAGCAAATCCCGAGTGGTTCTATCCAAAGAAATTTCAATGAATACGAAAGACACCAAAAGGAGGCATTACCTAGCAGCTCTTCCAGATGAGGTAAAACAAATGATGACAGATGCCTTCACTTTGAGAGCAGCCCGGACCTGAAAATGAAATGCAGCAAGACAAAAGTCAAGTGACAACTTTTCCTACGATTATACATTATATTTGTACTATTCTTTATTTAATCCGTTTGTCACTCTATTTTGCAATATACCGCGGAGGAAGCAATAGATTCCAAGTGGGTCATGGGCTCGCCAACAAATTTTACAGTCTTCTTGAAGTATTGGTCTTGATTGAAAACCTTCTCAGCCTAAAAACAATAACGTAGATGTTGCCGATCAGGAAGAAGCCAATACATGACGACTAATGACATAAGCATGCTCATGATTTCGATGGCATTCAGATAAAATGTAACATAAAGTGAATGAGGCACATGGAATAGAGGTCAGGCACACATAGGGCCAGACCCACTGCTCTCGCTAAGTCTTACTGGAGAGACAAACTAGGATATAACTAAAAAACTTTTGAAAATAGGAGGCATTTGATGCAGCAAATTACTGATGCCTTTGCATAGTACATTTTCATCCATTGTGCTATTTCCAACAAAGTGTATGTTCGACAAATGGTAGAAAAGTTGCAATTTATCGAAGAGTATAATGAATATACCAATAATCAAGTTTAAGAGCTACGGTTTCACAAAAAGACAGGGTTATTCATGTTTGTTACTGAAAGAATTGAATTCAAGTTGTTCAATTCAGGCATATCCCCAAACCAACGAAAAAGTGACTAAAAATATAGGAAAAGAACTGAGTTATACAAAACCAAATGCTAGAAGCTTTCCAAATGACTTTCAAACCAACAATAGTATCTCTATTTATACTATCTATAAGAAACTTGGTTTTCTAACCTCAGCACATATTCTGCCAACAGTAGAAATTGTTTCAACAGGGTACAACCCGCGTAAGGTCTCAGCCCCAAGAAGAATCGCATCACATCCTACAAAATAGCAAGTATCATTCATCTTCAGATTGCTGATGGCTTCAGGCCGAAAGATAAACAAAGAACTATACCATGAATCAGAAATGTTCACATCGCAAACTGGTTTTAGAGCACTATCATAAAACATTTCCTTCCAAGAGTTTAGGATGGTGAATTACCATCCAAAACAGCATTAGCAACATCAGTTGCTTCAGCACGAGTAGGCCTCAAATTGTCGGTCATACTATCAACAACACGAGTTACCACTGCTGGCTTTCCTGCCATGTTACATTTATAAACGGCATATTTCTGAAACAAGAACACCTGCAAATACAGAAGCAAGCACACTCAGAATTATTCTAAATTGGCATCTAAGATAATACAGGAGCAAATTGATTTCCAACGCGAAAGTGCAAATGCTGCGGAAGTTCATAATGGCAATGAATAGCGACGGTAGGATGTTTGACTGGAAGAGGCACGTAATGGGGCTAAAAAAATGTATGTTTGTGATTTTAGGGCCAATACTCGCCTTCCTACTCGAGGTATGTTAGTGATTGCAGTTGAAGTTTGTGCAAGCGGAAACTTCGTGAAAATGGTTTATATCCTCTACTTTGCTCTGTTTTGGTTTTAGTGTCTATAATAAAGAAAAAGACCATAAAGTTCTATAATCATTTCATATGGTTACGAATACAAGGGTGATACCAACAATATGGATACCAAACAATCTCCCGAATGAGAATACAACTTACACTGGAAACAGGGATTCAAAAGTAACCAAAGCAATTCAGGAAATAGAGATATTTGTAAATGCAGATTACATACATGAAAGAAGTCACATGCTAATGTGAGGGAATATTTGATAGTTTTATATGTATAAACCGCCATAAAGATTGAGTTAAAATGTTACACATCAATGTCAAAGACGAAATAAAATCCACTAATAAATAAATCCACTAATATTTTCCTTCTTGAGCCACAACCATGCACTAGCAACAAAGTCACCCAAACAAACAATACATATATATAAAAAGAAAATCTAAGCATCTTTAAAAAAAATGCCACGGAGAGTCGAAAAGATACAATAAAAAAGTGAGGAGCCATACAGATTGCATGTCTGAAGACTACAGTTTGGGTCTCAGCTGACAATACTGCTACCTCAAATAAAATTCAAGACAGATTTAATTGAACAATGAGAGATTCTGTGAAGATATGAATCAAAACACACAGAATTTTTCTCTTGTCAGATCAGACCATCTATTCACCAGTTAAAACTTTCATTACAAACCATTTCACCACCTAGATGACTGAAGCAACTTACATGGAAAAGTTAGTTCACAAGTTATTTCACATTGAAGCTGCTTGCAAAAGCTTTTAAACTCTACTGATAAAGACATCATCTTACCTTCTCAGGTGGGAGATCTATGCCAAGGTTTCCACGAGAAAGTATAATGCCATCTGCCTCCTGTAGGATCTCATCGAAATGTGTTAAACCCTGCAAACATGGGTGAGTAAAGGAAGTAAGTTGCTAAAGTGGAAGAAGATTCATGTACAACATACTCACTTTCTAGCAAAACAGTGAAACCCACCTCCACATTCTCAATTTTAGCAAATATCTGAGTCTGGCTTAGATCACCAAGCTTGGATAAAAAATCACGGGCCTGTGTGCAGTAAAATTATCCATTACTAGGTATTCAGTTGAGTCAGCAAATATAAAAAGACGTTTTCACAATGCAAAGCAATCAAAGCTTTCATTCCATTTTTAATTTTTACCTCACGAACATCCTCCGCACGACGCGTATAAGACAATGATAGAAAATCTATTTTATTCTGAACGCCCCATGAGCTGATAACCTGGAGTAAAAGCAAAAATTGAAGTAGTAAGTTCTGTCACTAAAAGGGTATATAGATATCATTTGAGCTCTTAAAAAGCACTGAATCTATGATAGAATGATGGATGAGAACTCCATATGGGTATAGAGAGCAAGCAATGGACATGAAGGATGAACAACAAACATCTATGGCCTGATTCATGAGAAGATAAAAGCAAATCCCTTAACTCTTTGTATCAACTATTATTTTCTCAGTTCTAGTCGATTCACACTTTTCTTTTACCATTGCAACCCAATAGTGAAACCCACCCTTCAAAATATATATCTCGCTGACAGATGAGGCAAAAGCACTAGAAATATGCATTCAACATACTGCCATCACTCACCTTCTTGTCCTCATCCGTTAGAGTAGGCAGATCTATGTGAATCTGAGAAGCATGCAAAGTAAATAATGATCCAGCCAAGGTTGCAGAATTTTTGATCACACAAACCACATTATCATCTTGTATTTCATCAACCTGCCATGAAATCACACAATATCAAGAATGAAAAAACTCGAACAAATAAATAATAGATTATTCCCAGGCTACCAAAGCTGAAGGAATTTTTAGTCGGTCAAAGTGCACTCGCAATTTCATTTCAAGTGACATTTTAAGAAATTACAGGCAGATAAATTGATTCCAAAAACGTAACCCATTTGGGAACCAATGCTGTTAAGCGAAAATGACAGAAAACCACATATGTAGAGGGTAACCTAACATCATCAAACACAGAACATCGTTTAACACAAAGAATCTAAGATGCCCAATATGGTAATTAAAAAGATGCAAAGGTAGTAGAAACATAATACATTGCACTAACTTTCCTGTTTGCCAAAGAAAATGCTCTGAGAAAAAGAAGAGAAACCATTCACAAGCAGTGAGATGGATTGCAGAAGCAGAAACCTGTTCACTTTTTTCGTTCCAGTAGAAGAGTTAGGAGGTTCTCTTAGAAAATAAGGAATTCCAGGAAGTTCCAAATGAAGAATATAAATTAGAAGATTATTGAGTTCAAAATTCAGTTTGTACCTCCAGCCACACAGAAGTGGTTTCACTTCCTGTAAATAGGTATTGGCCCATAAAAATGGTGTCTCCCTTCTTTACAGCCTGCATATATCAAGAGGGAAACGCCACTTAGTGTACATACTACAAGCATTTTATAGGAAAATACTGCCTCAGCCTCCACATGAAATAATACATCCTTCTTATGTGCCTCCACCAACAATTAATCATTTGTCAAAAGTGAATTTTATTTCCAAAATACCTAACATATGTGAATGTTTGAATCCCAATAACTACCATAATAAAAAAGTTCTAAAATTTTAGCATGTAATATATGCTGAAAAAAATATGAATTTTTTCTTTAAAACTTCAAGAAGAGGTCTAAGTAACCAAGTTCTTTAATTAGGGATGCTCTATCTTTATGGAGGTATGCTGTATATGAAAGCTATCCAATACTACTTCGCCTAGTTTTGTACATTTTCATGTAAAAATTACTAATTTAACTAACTTTTAACGGAGATAAAATTTTCAACCACTTGTAGCTACTGCCTACAAAGCTACAACTTTTAAGAAAATACTTGAGATGCTCTAATACTTTCATCTTTTTACTCTCCTTTACTAGGGATCAACAAATTGTATGCCTACGGTGTGCATTTTTAGCCTACAACTTTTGAAAAGAACTCCCATATCTCTTGATATTGACAAATAAAAGAATCAACCTTCTTCCTCGTGTTGCAAGTGTAACAACTTGTGGGGAACTTCAGAGTGCCTAAAAATATATTGACATCTCACACGAGACACCTCTCACAGATAAAACCTTTCAGGGGAAGTCATTGCCTCACAATGAAATAAGTTAGCTTCTTTGATTCACAATTTTGTATTAAAACAATTTACTGTTTGGAAATGGGAAAAAAAATATATATTAATCTTAACGAATCTGAGGGCAGAAACATGCAACAAACCTTAGCCAGTCCGGCATAACTGATTGGTAAAATTTCAGATGATGCTTCTTGACCTTGATCCGGGGTCAGGAAAACCTTCTCATCTGCTTTGAGAGTTATTGCCGACCCACTCCTATTAACAACTTGTAACTCAGGGCCCACTGTATCTAGCATAACCTGACAAATTTAAAAACGAACATGCAGTAAGTTCATTCCAAATCATAAGGGAATTATTGAAAACATCGTTAGACGAGACAATTAAGCATTCAATATCCAGCAAGCCAAACATAAAATAAGAAAGAACTCAAGTTTCTTTTACAAAATACTGTTAATAACATATAAAAACATCAGACTCGTCTTTCCCGATTTCCGAAACAAACGTCTACTTTCATTATTTTGCATATGGTATAGAGAAGAAAATTAAACAGCATAATGAATATGCATACAGCACAGAGTTTCTTAGTGCTCTTGATGGCAATCTTCAAATTCTCCAGAGTCTCCTGATGAAATTCCGCATCTCCCCAAGAAAAATCAATTCTGGCAACTGCCCATTTAAAGCAAACCAAACAATAACAATATAAACAAGAAGGGTAACAGTAAAGCTCCAAGAACCCAATTAAAAAACGTAAAACAAAGCTAAGGACTTTGATTCAATTACCAGACATTCCAACTTTAAGACAAGCAGAAATAACCTCTACAGATCGAGAGCGCGGGCCTAACGTCCCGACGATCTTCGTCATTGCTGGGAAGAAACTCTGCAATAGCCAGATCATTCACAGAAACCCAAATCAATCATCCGATACCCGAATGTTTACGAACACAAGTCTGTATAGAACCTCAGAACTCCTAAAAAAAACAGAAAATAAATAAGCAACACTTACCGCTTTGGATGGCTCCAGAATTGTGGCCATCCGAATTGGCTCCTCGAGCAGAAGATGACTGGAATGCATTTTCCCTCAATCTACAAAGAAAAATTGTTTATAGGTTTGTTCCTTCTTCTGGTCTGCTTTGAACAGCGCACACAGGGAGTAGACGGGTTTCCCTCGCAACCCCTTTTCAATCTAGAAATGGTGGTTGGTGATTTAGGTTTTCAACGAGGAATTAGAGTTGGGATATGGAATATCCTCGTGAGTGCTCTCACACTTGCTATTTACGCGCGTTAAACTAAAAATGACCGCTAACTGCTGCTGTTGTCATCGTATCCGTTAGTCTTTATTACTTATTAGGCAAAAACTTGTGTGAGACGGTCTCACGGGTCAAATTTTGTGAGACGGATCTTTATTTGGTAATCCATGAAATAGTATTGCTTTTTATGCTAAGAGTACTACTTTTTGTGGTGAATATGGGTAGGGTTGACCCGTCTCACAGATTGATATCCGTGAGACGGTCTCACATGAGACCTACTCTACTTATTATCATGTAATTATTATTCGAATAATACTTTTATCCTGGTTTATTTAACAATTTAGTATATATTATATTTATTTATTTAATTATTATTATTATATTATATTAAGCGAAGACTCCTTTATATTTTTATTAACCAAGTTTAGTAAAATTTTGTTTCTATAATGAAAATTTAAGCACAATCTATTATACTAATAAAAATAATAATAAATAAAATACATTCATCTTTCTTAATTTGAAAGAGTCAAATCCAAAAATATAATTATATGTATTAGAGCACGTTCAAATTCATGACAGTGGTTTGGAATTAAAAAAAAATTCACCGAATATATATTTAATTTCGATTAACTGACACACACATATGAACTACAATGGTTTGTTCTTGAAATATTTAAAAATGAACATATTGATAAGAAATTAAATCGAATTTGGTTCCAAAACCAAGCGGAATAAACTCAAAATAATCTCTCTAAAAATTGATTAATCATTTTTGTAAATGATTTAAAAATATGCAAACTGAAATAATAAAACGGTTTGGATAAAACATTTTACCAAACATTTGATATATAATATCTTGGTATTTGAAAAACACAAATTTGTTTATGGATGTTATAAGACAAAACTCATAGAAAAAAATCACTAGAAAACTTTGATTTATACAAATTTGTACAAATCTATTTTTATTTATGCTATATATTTTGCATAATCGAAACTCTTAACATAATCTTGATTTTATGTTGCAATTTTACGAATCTTAAGGTCAGTATATAAAAGATTCATATTTGACCACTTTTTGATATCCAGCATGAGGCTGAACTTTTGGAGCGGTCCGGTCGAGCATCAAGATGAACCCGTTATTCTCTCCCGACTTCCAGCCTAGTCTCATGACGACAATAATCAAGACAACGAAGAACTTATCACCTATTCTAGGATAAAAGTGAACAAAGGAGAGGTATAGTATCAAGGTGACTTTGAGAAAAATCAAGGTTTGTAGCTGAAATCAAAACCAAATGATTCACAAGGTTCTATTCCTAAGCCTTCTAATGATAATGATCTGCCTCTACTTGATTCCATCCTCGGGGCAACCAAATGTGCTTTTTACCGTTCCATGGATTCTGCGTAAATGTATTTTGGGGTAAAGACCCACTTACAGCCTACAACAGATTTCCCATTCTCATGCCTTCTTTCGGGATTTGCACTTTATTTGAGGTAGCTGGAAGAACAAAGGTGGGTTACAAATTCTGTGTTCCCTATTTTGCTGCGTTTTTCTGTTATTTTACAGCTCTTCCGTATTTAGAAATGCACTTCTGTGAAGACTTATTTTGACTCGTTATGTTAATCGGAGGACTTAGATTGCTTATGTCTATAAGTTGATCATCCAACGGCTGTGACATCTAATCTTGGAAGCCAACAGATTAAATTAGGGATGAGTTGGTTAAGTTCGGTTAACGATCAGAAATTGCCTTCTTCTTCGTTGATATTCTATGAAAAACAGAGCAAAGTATCATCTATTTTCTTTCTTCTCTCTAAGATTCTTGATTCTGGAATTGGGGAAGTAAGGGGACAGAGCACTATATACAAACTTGGTATACGTGTATAGATTCGTATTGAGAGCTTGGTGGTGTGGCTTTGTGATAATTGCAATCTTGTATAACTCATTTGTTTAGTGGATTCAATTGGGGGTTCCCAGATCGATCTCAAACCCGAACCAAGTAAATCCGTGTCATTGTGTTCTATTATTTTCTGCAATTTCGTTTGAGTTTTCTTGTTAATCTCAACAACTGTTTTTGTTGTATCAATAATGATAAGCTGGCTACATGGCTGGACATGATCTCTATTGTCATATTCCTGTTTGCAGATTTGGTAGTATATAGTTTGTAATTGTTCAACTGTTATGTCAGCATTATTTTTCCACTATTATTGAGTCATCTATATATGAAATAAGAGATAATTTGAATTGTGACTTGACTGCGTCATTTTTTAGGTTATTAACAACATATGGAGAAATAAATTGACGTTCAGAGAGAAACTGATGAACTATGTTAGCTTCCCATGAGTCATAGCTCTTATTTATTTTTTTGGTTTATGCCTCATGTTACAGAAATATGCAATGGAACAAGCTGTGAAACATGGACTCGGGGCAGATGAATACGCAGAATACCCATATTTTCATTGCAGGTTTTGTAGATGTTTCCGCCGAGGAGAAGAACAAATTCATTGTGAAATATGACATGTAGTTTACGTTTATGTTCTTTGTTGAGTGAGTATAATAATGTAAATGGATTCTTATCGAGTAAATTACCCTCTCTTGTCTCTGGATGCTTTGGAGAAAATGATGGAGATCCAAGTACAGTGCAAAAATTGGTTTATCCGTAAGACTCCCTTCATCCTTGTATTTCGTTCTCATTTGGAGCTCAAATTGTGTAATACTTGTATTAAAAGCTTCAATCGTTAGTTTTTTTCCTTCATTTTTTGCTTTGAAAATTCAAATTTTCACATGGTTTAATTTCCATAACATGCAGTTTAGAAAATTTATATATTCTTCAAATTCTTTAAAATAACCAAAGTATTTTATTTGAAAAATGTCAAAGTTAAAAATCGTCAGCATGCCCTTCTTTTGCCTCCTTTTAGCCTATTCACTAAGCTAATTAAGCTTCCCAAAGTGGATCCAATAGCTGATTCAGCGGCGGTAACAACTATAATAAAATTTGAGAAAATGAAGTCGAAAAAGAGTCGGTGTTGAGGGGAATATTAAAGAGAACATCGATTATCTTTCTCTCGATTTCTCCCACTACTACTTTTACATTTGGAGCCCCATGTTGACCAAGCAAGGTCGCACCGAGACCTTTTATATTTTAGTTGGGAAAGAACGGTAAATCAATCCAAACCATCCAATGAAGAATTAGAGGAGACCGAAACTCAAATGAATTGACGGTCCAGCACTAGCGGTGGAACAGGTGGTTTAATTCCTCCATTTTGATTGGTATATCATGAAAAAATATGCTTCGATTTAATGCACGCCTTCGTAACAGGATCATCCAAACCAAGCTGAACATAATCCAATGGTTTGGTTTTTAATCACCAATGGTTTGTTCTAGTTCATTATTTAGCAAAAATGGATGAGTTTTTTTATCAAAATCCAAACCAATCCGATTGTTATTTATAAAAATTGTTTTAACTTACTCAAGCTTGAACACATTTAAACTGTGTTGAATATCCACTAAAATACTGATGGTTTCAACCGCGGTAATTAAACAGAAAGAAAATTCAATAAATTTATTTCCAAAATCTACTTTTTTTCTTCCAATCGAGGAAAAATAAAAAAAAAATGGTTTGAGATGAATTCAAATACAATGAATTCGAAATAGAATAAAATGATGCATCTCTCTTGAAAATATGACTGCATTCATTCGATTTTAATTGCCACCTCTTTGGAGGGGCTTATACAGAATGTTGATACATAGCATCCTAATACAATCTGCCCTCCAAGTAATATAGAATATAGAAAAGCTAAAAATACTACCACCAAGCATTCGGCACGCGGATTTCGCAATCCTCCCATGCCTAGACCACCCTATCTTCATAAAAAGACAAATTAAGAATAGCGAAAAATAAAAATGAAATGACTATAGGAAAGAAAGAAGAGTACAAGAGCTGTCCCAGTGTTCAGCCTCTAGTCTTCCCTAAAAATCTCGAATAACCAAATAAGACGAATGAGAGAGATTCGATGAAAAGGGCAACACCAGCTACTATGAGATATCATTCCCCGGTCAGTAACTTCTGACGATAAATTCAAATGCCTAGAAGCAAATGCTGCAGTCTGCTACATGTTAAATACAATACCAGCTACTCCAAATCCTTCATTTTGGACAGGTTTTTGGCACCATCCAAACGGAGTGTGTCCGTCAAATTATCTGATAGTTGATTTATTGATTCAGTAGCAAGTGAAGTTGATGTATTTCCAGTTGAAATGGCTCGCTGTTTGGCCTTTCTCTCAAGCAAAGACTTTTCACGGTCATCATAGAAGTTGAAGTCGTCAAGAAGAGATGTTTCCGAGTCATAGTTCTTGAAAATTTTGATCATTTCAATTCCCTGTTCTAATTTCACCTGAAATAAGGACTCATGCATAAATAAGTCGAGTGTCCATGGCATTGCAACATGTCAAAGACACTCAATAATTGGTTTGATGAATAAACTTGAAACCATGAAACCGGTTGGAAAAAATAAAATCTGGAAATATACAATCTAAAAGTGAGAACATTCATTCGTGCATCCGGTATTCAAAACTAATATAAGAACCTACACGGCCACAAAATACTTGCCTTTTACACCAAGAAATACTGCATGTTAAAAGTAATCATGATTAAGAATGTGACACGATATCCCGGAGAAAATTAGTCCAATGTTGTAACAATTGATGGAAAATGGTTATCTAATTAGCAAAATATATGTATCACTGATCTATTTAAACTAGAAAAATTTATGATTTTAGTAGATCTTTTTGAAGGTTTTCTCGTCTATGAGAACAATCCCTTTACTCACAAGAATTAGTCATCCATCTGAAGCTAAATGCTACATCTCCATAAGCGCCAAAACGATTGTATAAAGAACAATTATTTAATTGAATCCAAAAAACCTAAACTCCCTGCATGACAGCCTTCCCCCTACTTTTCAGTTTTCACCAAGGTCCAGTCCCACCGTAGTACTCGAAACTTCAAAGTACACAACCACCTCCCCATGCTCCCCAGTCCTAAGAGTCCGATCACCAATCAAATCCACTATCCTAACACAATGTCCCATCTATTACAATAAAACATGCATGATTAACCACAAGTGTTTTGTGTGCGTCTGTTAAGCAACTAGCACATGCAATTCTGGAAAAGAGGGGAAAAAGTTAAAAATTTAGGAAATCTCAACGAAAGTATTTTCTACAGTTCCTGGATTGTCTACTGTGTTTTCCAAATCGAGCGCTTGAAAAAATTAATAATAAAATGAGTATATTGATATCATTCTAATTCGAAACAATTGCATTCACAGCAACTATATCACTACTGACGTCCCAAATGAAATTCTTACTTCTTCATTGAAGTATCTTCTTGGACACTCACCTCAAGTGTCGAGAAAATGAAAAATTCTCATTCCTACCATCTTCTATCCAAAATAAATATCAGTTTGAAACAAAATAAGGAATCTAGAAAACATCTGAAAATATCAGAGAAAGGAACCTAGCAATTCTCAAGTCGTTGACCAATTGAACAAGGATAATTACAGTTTGAACTTTTATAATAGCTTAAGATATCTGGATTGGTTTTTATCACTTATCAAAATCTAAACATGACAACTTTTTAAATCAGAAAAAATAAATCTAGAACATGGAAATACCTCTTGTGAATCTCGACTGTGAGTAACAGGCTTGGTGTCATTATTTTCAAGAAGTATGTGGCGGAAGAGACTGTTGGGTACATCTTTTATGATGTGCCATTTGACAGGAAACTGCCCACTCCATCTATCCTGTTGCCAATAATCAGCATCATTCTCAAAGTCAACAGGTCCTACCATCTCAGCTACACCACAAAACTGCCCACTAGCATTAACCTGCAGTAATTACGCAGCCATTTTAAAAGAATAAGCTTCATGCCACAAAAAATATGTAACATCAAGCAATTGCTGGTTAAAACAAACGAGGAAATAAATCTCAAAGCAAAGCCACAGGATTAAAATTTAAAACATTAAACAATAAGGTGAAAGGTAGTCTAGATCAAAAAATAAAAGGAAGAAATCTGCCTGATAAAGTAAAGAAACTGCCAATAACAGCAGATTCCTTAGCTACAGTACTACACAACATACTAAAGATAAAATATGAATAATCTAGATCAGATATATAAAAGGCATAAATCTGTCAATAATGAAAGATAATAGCAGTAGTAGATAAATTTTATCAAGTAAAATCATAGATTTATGCCTCGTTGCCGATAAATAATTAAATAGATTTTTGTGATATTCAAAATGAGTACCTCGATGTCGAAGAAATTGCAAGTAAAATCAAAAAGGGTATAGTCAGTTAAAAAAATTCAAAACTTACCGAGAACAAGAGAAAGAGAGGACAATTGCCTTCCATTTTCTTTGTATCAGCGTAGGCAGCATCCAGCTTCCTGTTTCCTAGAGGGGTACTAGACCAAACACCATATTTTATACTTTTATGGATATTATCTTCGCTGAAAGACTTAATAACAAAAAATTTGGCTCGTTCATAGTCAATTATGAAATCTAGGGAGTTAAACTCATTGACTTGAAACCCAGAAGTAGACTCAACATCTTTAATGCCTGATGCAGACCCCTCTTCAGAGGAATTCTTTCCTTTTGCCTTCGACGCCCTTGGCCCACGGTTCCGGTCACTTGAAGTACCTAGTGTATCAGCGGAAGTACTGATAGTTTCCCGTTCTCTTTCGCGTCTTCCACCTTTGTCAATAGCAAACTGATTTCGGCTAAAACTAGACCCAGAACCACTTTGGTATGAACTACCATAAGCATAATGTCTGGATGAGGGGTTTGGTGTCACTCCAAAACCCTGAAATGCCTGCCAATACGTAATTGGAAATCAAGAAAAAGGCAGGTCTATAATTAGGTTTTCCGTAAATGGTTTAAAGATTATATTAAATTTCCATTAGCATGTTCTAGTCAATAGTAACTCATACTGGTATTCGATATTCCCAAAAAAATGCTACACATCATATGAAAGGTAGCACTATATATAGCAGTGTGGGATGACAAAACGTTAAAATACAAAGCAAACAGCACACTACAACTTTTCAGTCAAGTAAAATTGATCGCCTTTATGCTAAAAATACACAGATTTGGTACACATTAAGAATGAGATATTTGGTATATACTATGTATTCTAGTAGAAGTTTTAACAAGTCAGCCAAAATTCATTGGAAGTTCCTAGCAAAAATAATCTTCACAGCCTTAATCAGTGATGAAAGCAATGACAATAGAAAGGCACAAAGATGATTGTTTGTCTCAGTTGTGGAGGCTGTGCATCTATTTTTTCACTGTGAAAAGAATGTACAAGCTTATAAGAAAATTTAAACAAACCTGTGCGACATTTTGCTCATATGATCCAAGAATGCCAATTGGTTGAGGGTATACAGTTCCAGAACTTAATGGAGACATGAACCTGCTAGTGTCTAGAGAATTGGAACGACTTGGCAATCGTTCGCTGGATCCAAACTCTCCAGGGAATTTGTAAAGACCAAGTCCGCTATTTCCAGATAGATCCCCTCCACCAAAAGATCCAAAAGGTAGATAATAACCTGAGCCAGGCCCAAAAAATGTGCTGTCAATCAAATTTTCTTGACTGCTACTTCCACCTGGCATCAACTCAGCCTGTGAAACTGAATGCACTGAAGTAGCGTGTGGTGGGCCAGGTGAAACAGCTGGAGGATAGTAGGGCGGAGTCACAGGTATTTGGTGTGGAGAGAACAGCTGACCATCAATCATTATTGTCGATAAAGGGCTAGGCAATGGGGGAAACTGTCCATATGCCATCTGGGAGTCGAAGCCATAGCCCGGGGGGAAGAAGAGAGAAGAATTTTCGTTGTACATCGCCTTAAACGTGATGAAACACATTTTAGCATCTGACTGCTCTCTATTTCAGTAAAATAATATAGATGCAACAAATTTATATATACCTACCGGAGGTATGATTTGCAAGTTGCTGGCATTGTCCAAGTTACCACTGCCATGGTCGAAACCTAGAGAGAGAAGGTTGATAATAAACCTAAGCCACATAAAAAAGAAGCAAGAACAACTACAAGTAATAAGAAACAAAATGTACAACAGCCCAAAGGCGTTTTCTAACAATTGTCTTTTCCAAAAACTGACGTTAAACCCAATCATAGTCTTCAAATTCAACATGAGTCACATGATATTTTTCCTGCTGTAAAAGTTAATTGATGGCAGTCTCAAATCCCCGCATAAAAGTGCATCGATGGAAGTTTTTAACTCCCCGATTTTCTAGGTGAGTAACAGATGCATTACACGCTAGAAATCATGTTTTCCATAATCCACAAAATGCTTAGCCAATTATCTTACTATATGCAGACAGTAAGTATCAACAAAAAATAAGAATAAAATTCCCAACCTTGCAAGAACAGGACAAATTACCTTTCTTATCATCGAACATGAATGTTTCCATACATGAAAATACTACTGCCTACATTGCAATAGAGATATATCAAAACACTAACCTCCAAAATAATAATTCTGGTCTTGAGGTTTATATGAACTGAATGGATACGTTGTGGCGAGCGATCCACTAGTTTCCGAAGTTGCCGGCATATCTTTTGTGTTTCTTGAAGCCCCCAAGATGGCAGCATTTGGAGGAGGATTTACAGAAATAATCCTTTCATCTTTTGGTGAAAGTGGCTAATATAATCAGATAGAAACGAAAATGAAGTAAATCATCAACGCTACTTTGAGCGTATAGATATAAGAGCCAAGTAGAACGATGCATTGCTTATAACTCACCTGCTCAGTCATGTTATGCAGCTCAATAGTTCTGTAACCTACATCACCAACGCAATCAACAACTTTTTAAGAAAGGAAATAAAGGTCGCTAAAAAATATAAAAAAGCATTTATAAGCCTAAAAAATATCAATACGCATTTATAAGCTACTTGAAATATTATAAACCTTGTGATTAGAAGTCAAACTAATAAATTAAACCACGAAAATGAAGAAGACTATGTTAATTCAAAGTACTCCGACCATTTTACGACACATGATGATGTCTAGTTAAAATAGACACAGATAAGGATACAAAAAGGAAATGTAAGGCTAAGAAATCCCTTCCAATATGGATGACAGAGTCCATTTACGATGTCAGGTGCCAGTTTAAAAGGTTACAAAAATGCCAGTTTAAAAGGTTAAAAAAAATAGCATGCTAAGCAGGAGATAAGACCATGGCATGAGTATTTCTGTGCCCTGATGGCTAAACTTAAACAAGGATGGGGTGCAGATCATGTAGATAACTTTCGATTTCGGATATTTCTTAGGTATTCTACTTGGTATAGATTTCATTTTTTTCTTCTCTTGTTCGTGGGCGTATGTTATTTCTGTATTGTTTCGGACATAAAAAAATTAAAAACTTGTTCGGAAGGAAGTTGTGAAATGGGTATTTAACCGGTTTTGCTTCTTATTCTGAATAGATTTGTAATATAAAGAAAAAAGAGAAAACCTTGTGCTTATGACATAAATGCATCGCCCGCATTTCATATATCCAAAGTGAGAAAATAGCGAACAAAAACACCAAAAATATAACAACGAAAATAATACGTCAAACCGAGAACAAAAAAACCAATGAGGCATTTATAAGAAATTTAACAAATGAATCACATAAATAAAACATTAATATGCATTATAACGTAATTTATGTTTATTGTGTTATGTTACAACGCCGTAACATACCTATATCAACTCAAATGACGGCACAAACGATCAACTTTCAACTTCAAATCCTTGGCCTATATTAATTTCATTACAAGGCGAATAAATAATTTCACTCAACATCACTTAAAATATCACGAGAATTTCCAAAGTTCGATTAACACTGATATTTTCTAAATCTTATCCCGGCTAATTATTTTCCAAACTTCATTCTAAACTTCCCGAATTTCGTAATTCACAATATTAATTTGTAGCAATACTTAAAATCGAATTGTTCAACTTTATAATTCGAAAAATCACCAAATTACACAAACGGCTCGACAACAACCTAGGTTCACGGGAATTTACCTCGAAGTCAACCAGATCATGTACCTACAACAGTAAAACAACAAATAATGAATTTTGGTGCAATAGAGGGATCGAAAATCGAGTTAAATCGAGCAAGCATTAACCTTACCCGGGGCAGCCTGTAAATAACTGATCAAAGAACTGAAATCGAGCTTCAGATACACCCCAAATCGAAGCTAAAACCAGTCTGGTCGGAACAATGTTCGCTCGCGGTGGTGCAGCGGTGGAAACTTGGCGGTTCACGGCTGAAACTGCTGGGAAAGAGCTGTCTTTGGTCTGGAATCCTTCCTCTACTCGAAAACAAGCTTCCCAAGGCCTCAAACACACAATCTCCAGTGAAATAGACTGAAATCACAACAGACGAACAGCGCGCGCGAGAAGGGTCGACGGGTCGCGGTTGGGTCCCGATTTACCTCGAAATATATGTGGATCCAATAGATATCTTAGGTCTCGGGATTTCCAAATAAGTGATCAATTTCAACTTCCGGCGACAAACGGAGGAGAATCGAGGCGGCAAATGGGCGGTGAGGGTTTGGAAGAAATGGGGGAAATCGGGGGGAGAGAGAACCGATGCGTAGAGTGCGCCTAGTATTTATAGTAGAGCTCGGAATGTGATCGGGTTTCGTTTTATTACAATTGTGAGTCGTATTGGTGTTGTGTTTGTGTATAATCTCAATATTTTTATTACATGTTTTTAGTTTTAAATTAAATTTAAATATTGAATAAATGATTATTTTATTTTAAAATCTCAATAATTATTTTTTACTATAATTAATTTTCAGGTCATGTAGTAACTAATTTCCAATTGATTTGATTAACCCTGATTTAAAATTAAAATTATACAAAAAATTATGTAGGGTCCGAGGAATCAGTCCTCAAAATATAATTTTGAAATTATATTATAAATAATTAACTCATTATCTTTGAAATCGTTTGTATTAATTGTGCAGTACTCGCGAGTGTTGGTTCATCTGATGAGTCGTCATATCAGATCTTAGAAAAATAATATGAAAATGAGGATACTCAACAAAGGATTTTTGGAAGTTTTTGCTCCCAAATTCGGTTTCACATATTTTTACCCTCCTCCGTTTATATGATCTTCCTTGCATTTCAAAGAAACATAGCCATGTCAAAAAAAATAGGCATCTTATGTGCCAAAAACTTGTGTGAGACGATCTCACGGGTCGTATTTGTGAGACGAATCTCTTATTTAGGTTATCCATGAAAAAGTAGTATTTTTTATGCTAAGAGTATTATTTTTTATTGTGAATATGGTTAGGGTTGACCCGTCTCACATATTAGGATCCGTGAGACGGTCTCACATGAGACCTACTCATCTTATGTTTCATATTTTTTTGTCACAACACTAACAGCGACAGTTTTATGAACCGTCATCGATTTAACTCAGCGACGGTTTAAATAAGCGACTTAATAACGAATGTTTTGAGAGAAACTAGAAAATCACAGTAATTAATATAAGAGTTCAAAATTCTGAAACTTCAACATAAAGTTTAATACACCAATGTCAAGCCTCGGCCGTCGGGAAAATCCGATTTGAGGCGCATGCAGTACACGCAATGCCATAGGAGCACGTGAGATAGCTTTGGCCGCCACGTGCAGCCGGGCTTTGGCGAGTTGATCTAACTTTTTATGATTTATAACTTTGATTCAAAACTCACCTTCCCCGAATAATATCGTATATGAATGAGATTAAAACATTAATCAAAGTATTTGTGAGCTCAAAAAATGGTATTAATTACTTCTCAAACACACGGCCGATTTGCGTTTAATATGACATGGTGACAACTTTGTCTTAGCATGCAATTAAGTTAAAAATCGATACAATAGAAAACGTGACATAACCTTTAAAGTGTCTCTAGTTTAGGGTCTCGAAATTGTTTAAAAATTTTGATCGATTTTCTTTAATCACCTCAGTGCACGTTTATTTCTGCTTATAATTTTTGTGTGACGAATAAAATTTTTCAATAATTAACAAGAAGGTTTGATATGTTTGGTAAATTTTTTGTATATTTCTACTGATATTTTTTGTAATTTTTTTAATATATTTTATAATTCTTTTATTATTTATTTTCTTTATTGTGGAGATATTTATTATTATCTTTATTGTCAATATAATTATAAAATTTCTAAAAAATCTATACATAGATGCATTCCATTATCATTATTTATTTATCATTTTTCAGCCATATTTTAATAATGATACCGGGCATTCAAAATACGAAAATCTTTTACCCAATTTTCTAGTAGATTTCCCAGATAAATTAATCATCGAATTATAATTATAATTTTAGTATATGAAAAAAAAATGGAACAATTAGACGAAAAATATAAGGAATAAGTCGCGTAAATGATAGTTTAAGGTATAATGTATTGATAACATGCATGCATACCTAAAAGGGTAAAATACGTAATTTATAGAACGAGAAAGTTTAGTGGGTGTTGGTCCTGTTGGAGATCCATTGAATCCTCAGCTGCGAAATTGCAGATCAAACAAAACACAAACTTCAGCCTGTATGAGCAGTGGCTGGCAGACAAGTAGTTGGGCTTGTCTTTGGTGTCGTTTTTCTTCAGGTATTCCATCCTAACCACGGCAGCGGTAGCCAATGAAGATGCCTCAATCAAGTATTGCAATAAAGCCGCCTCAGCCTGTCAAAGGACAGCTTAATAAGGTAATTTCAAAGCTTTGATTCCGATTGTTACTAGTATCAAGTCACCTTCAGTCACCCAAACTAATCCACCCGTAGCCTTCATGGAACAGTTATGAGGGTTATGTTTTGAACATCTACCTCACATGTAACAGTTATGCAGGTAAATAAATTAACAAATCTTTATCGAAATGCACACAACCATTAACCTGAGAGAGAGACTGATGAAATCGGTGAAGGAAAGGACTACATGGTGGAGGTCGTACGGAGAGGGGGGTTCTAAAGAAGATGGTGGTGTGCTTCAGAGAACAAGAAAATCTATTTTCGGCATAAATCAGAATAAAATTTACAATTACTCAACCAACTCCTATGGTTTTAGATAGTATTTTACTCCTGTATAAAAAATCGTGTTTAGTGCAGTAGAAAGAAATATAAACCACGCTTTTATAAGCAATGTCTCGACGGAAAGAAGTTAGGCACATTCCTATATATTACCCATGCAATTTAAATCATGTATAGAAGTTCAAATTTTCATATAGGTGTCATAATACCATAAAAAAAATTATGAAGAATTTTTAATCCTGATAAAGTACGCATATGAGTATGTATACAACCATTCTCCACTAAGAACATTTTCAATTTAATCTTAGTTTTACCCAAATCCTCCATCAAGACAAGATAAAGGTTCATACAGGGCATGTGTACTGAGTAAGCAATAAAAAAGAAATGAGAAAAAGAGATGGAGAGACGCACAATTCATGTTTGCCTAGGATCTTCTGCTGAGTCCCCGTTTGTTGCCAAGCCTCTGATTTTGACGTCATAATAGACTTCTTCAACTCTTTTAAGGTCATATTTCATCCCTGATTCCCAATGAAAATCATGCATCATATTGTACCTTTGGGCAGTAAACTTAATGCAAAATGTAAATTCAAACTAAGATACTAGCTAATTAAAGCATAAAATCGGGCTAAAACTGAATCTGTTCAATGCAAAATGTAAATTCAAACTATGTGACTAGCTAATTAAAGCACAAAAACGGGCTAAAACTGAAATGTGAATTCATTGAACATAATAAATCGGATGCTCGTACCAAAGATATTGTCTTACCGTCAAATTTCTTGCGTAAAAAGTCATTTCGCAAGTTGAGCATGCGGAACGCAGCGTGAAGATCTGTCAAAAACTTTAATACTTTTCTCGGGCAGTCATAATCCCCAGCAGTCACTTGGTTCACAACATACCTAGGCTACAAACCATGCGGCCACATCTCACAAAATCAATCAGCAAGTACCCTGTCTCTAAAATAACATTACCACGCTATGTATTTAAACTCTCTCTCTTTTCGGAACATACGGACAAAGAAATGTTTCGTATTATCAAATGTAAATTTTCTTTAAAACTGTGAACATTCTCCTTTTCCACAAATTTAGAAATCTAATTATTTCATCATCCAAAATCTTTAATTTTGATTAAAAGATCTGAAATCTAAAACTTCGTAGCAGTTAAAGGCTTTAGATGCGCGCTTACCAACTCATTGGACATAAAACAAATTCCTGCACGGAAACAAAAGTTTATCATGACAGGACTATGCACATGTATGAAAGACAAAATAAAAAGGTCGAACGTGGTGTCTTGAAAAAAGAAAATAAAAGAAATAAAGCCAATATGTTTATAAGGTATAAACAGGAAACAAGAACCATTTTTTTCATATTCGTGTACTCTTATAATGTGACCTCCCTCTCCCCCAATTTTAAAAGGCTATAAGAGCTTAGTGCCATCCACAGGTAAAACCTTTGGCTCAACCACTGATATGCAGCGTGCAAGCCGTTAAAGCACAAACTCAAGTGATGAATTTTTCACTGGACATTTTAAAAGCTGAAAATCACTGGCAACTTCACATAACAGATAGCTGACCACCGCATCATATTTTATCTTTGGGCAGTAAACTAAAGTGGTACTATATGTATCAATTAGTTAAGTACTGATTGACTCATACACCAAAAAAGATAACGATAATATCATGACAAAACATGATCTTAAAGAAGCAAGCAATTTCTCAGAGCCAGAATCTATTATTGGTACCAAAACTAATAAAAACTTTGACACTTACCAACGAGGTAATCTTCAACATCAAGGCCGAATTCCAATAATTTTACTGTGTACATGATCAAGAGACAGAAGATTCAAACAAAGCTATGTCACAGAGGATGCCTCAGTAACTATCTAGGAACAAAAGAAATAAAGTTTGAATACCAAGAACATCACGTAGAGACTAATTGAGATAAGTAAGAGTAGATAAGTTGGAGTTTTTTGCTAGTATTGCACACCAATGCACTGTCTAAGACAGTTCACCGACATTATAAACAATCTGGATGAATATTTCAACCTGACATATTTATGGCAAAATGAATGACATGTAAAATCAACTTCATGATGTAGAACAATAAATTGAATATGGTAAATAAAAACTTTCAACAAGACACATTAAAACAAAACAAGGTACGGAAAAACGAACTATCAAACCATTTGTTTCCTCTTCTCTAAAACAAACTATCAAACCATTTATTTCCTCGCCATTATCAAATTTGTCTCGAGCATATTTCACCAGTTATACACAATCACTATGAAAGACAATCTAAATACTGCAACAAAGGCATGCAATGCCTACAGGTCACTTTGTTTCTTTACAAATTGAAAGCAAATATCAGTCCATAAATATCATGCATCAAATGAGAAATTTTAATTCCACTATAATTTAAAATAAACTTGAACATACACCCAAGTTTTTCCTCAGCCTCCATATGATGAAGAAGATCCCCAGTTTCTAACCAATGCATAAATGCTAGCAGTGACACCACAGTTTGTGTTTCACTCCTCCAATCACCATGATACCTAAAAATCGCCAGCAATAAATATCTCTTTGGAAAGAAGGGGGTCCTTGAGCACAATAATCTCCTACCTATAATATTGCCCGGGGTGTTCCTGCATAATTTCTGCAAGCTTACTGTAGAGATCCCTCAGCATGTTAATGTGCCCCTTAGCCTTCGCTAGAACATCTATTTTAACAGTCAAATCTTAGAAAAATAACATGAAAGATGAGAACAAACGCCGTGCAATTTCCAAGACAATACAAAATAAAGGTTCTTGGAATTCTCGCCCGAGATTCAGCTTCATATTTTTTACCTTCCTCTACCATACTTAATTGCACTTTAAAGAAAAATAGCTATTCGCATGCACATGCTCATATTTCCATACTACATTAAGTCAGCAATTTAACTAGATTCGATTAACCACCAAAGCAGATACTATTTCTCTTAAAAATTCCACTGTTGAGATAATCATAGCCTTTGCATAATAAAATCATGGTAAACGAGAAAATCAAACAGAAAATCCAAAAAGTACGAAACAAAGTTAAATCTAGAATCATACCAGGTACAGGTTGAGACTGATGAATGAGCAGAAGGCTATAGTGCATGAGCCTAGTGGTGGACTCGATCTCCCGAGAGATGTTCCTTATGCGCTCGCGTGAGTCGCCAGTGTCCTCGAGTTGGTGGCGTAACTCCTCAAACTGGTTCTCCAATGCCCGAACATTGGGTGATGGAAGCACGTTGATTCCACTCTCTCCACCAGACATTGACCTGACATGGGAGGAGCGTTGGGCAGGGAAAACGACCACGTTTCGTGGGAGGAGAAGGCAAGGTTGGGATTGGGGGATAGGGTTTAGCACGCGAACGGAAAATGCGAATTTTGTGCAGATTACGCTTCGAAAGATTGATTTCATGTTTGGCGACTTCATGACAAAAATCACGAATTTAATACATAGAAATCAATATCAAGATTGTGAATCATCTCAAAAATGATATATAGATATATAGATAATGTTTGTTTGATAATTAGCGGTATGAGATAAAGTATTGGTTACAAAAAATATACAAATGGGACTGATAATTGTTGCATCCAAGAATCATACACAAGATCCAAAACCAAGCTGCCACTATAACAATAGTTAAGAAGAACGCATTGAGAAGGAAGCAAAACGGCAATCAATCAAATCAACGGCAGAGAAAATACAGTGATTGCATTACCAACCTGAGCTTCTCGATTCCTCAGTGGGTTCACTGTGTGCGTGACAGATGAGAAGCGAGGAGGAGGAGATTACGGGAGAATTCGGCGGAATCGAAAGTGATTTCACAAAGTTGCAGCGGAATCATTTTTCACGTCCGCCGTGGCAGATTGCTCGCCAATTCCAATTGGTTTATATTTCCAAAATAATGTTTTTTTTTTCCAAATTAGACATGGAGCGTGTTATTTAATAAATAATTCACATATTAATTTTTTTTCCTTCGTTCAATAATTGAAAAAATTATATTTGTGGTGTTGGACAGAACACTAGCTAGTGACTTAAATTATTGAAGAAAAACATTTAAGCTTTCGAAAGATGTTCATGCAGGATTATATTCCACATGCTCAAGTTGCAGGATGAATCTTTACGGGAAAATTTTGATGGCAATTGGCAAGATAATTATCATGGTGTCACACGTCCAATTAAATTTATTGTGTTTAATCAAACTGATTTTTTCAAAGAAATGCAGAAATATCGTCGATCAAAAAAACTGTTGTTTTATCGTAAATTTTCGAGAAATACTTCTACATTGATACTAAAACGTAAGATATTTTCAAAATTACAATTTTGACAACTTGTGACGACGATACGATCGATAAAACTTGATGAAAATGGTTGAAAAAAAACTTTGAAAAAAGATGAAGAAATCGGGGGAAGGAGATGGTCGGAGTAGACACCATTGTCTCTTCGTATACTCATGAATATGATAATTACAAGAATCTTCTCAACATACGTCATACAATAACGTTGAATGCATTCTCATTATGATAAAACTGCAATAACTGTTAAAATTGAAAGTTATAACTTAACCCCAAAAACTTGCTCGACGTATATTACTTTTAATGATTTCATTCTATCAACGTGTAACAATTAGAGAAAATAAAAATCATACGGAGAAATTCTCCGTTAATTGACTTTGTAATTAATGAGGGGCATTGAAGTCAAAGATGACCTTCCCTAGTTGTACGTTCACAAACGGAGAAATTCTCCGTTAATTGACTTTGTAATCGATGGAGGCCATTGAAGTCAAAGATGACCTTCCCCAGTTTCATTCACAAAATGGTCACATCCACTCGATTGGAATCAATACCTAAGTCTAACTTTAGTACTTTAATTTGATTTGTTCCAATTTATACTTCGAAAGGATTGTATTTTATTTTTTAATCAATTTTTTAAAGTCAATTAAATACTTAAATAATTGCCCTTTGATTTCATGAAAGAGCTGGGCCACCCTCCAATAACGGGGTCAAAATATTGTTTTCCCCACACGTTTTCCTTTTTATTAGTATGTCTATGTATGTATATATGAAAGGTCACACTTGGCGTATGTTATTTTTACTTTTATTTTTAAAAAAATACAAATTTATACAATTTATTGATAAATAATTATGAGAATTTATATTTACATTTTTTTTTATCTACACTTCACTTTATGTGTAAAATATATATATATAATTTATACACAAACAAAATACATATAACAAAAAATAGAATATAAATATCAACTCTCAATAATTGTTGTTGATCTGAAAGACAAAAACTTACGCGAGACGGTCTCACGAGTTGTATTTTGTGAGACAGATATCTTATTTGGGTCATTCATGAAAAAATATTATTTTTTATTGTGAATATCGGTAGGTTGACCAGTTTTACAGATAAAGATTCATGAGACCGTCTCACAAGAAATCTACTCAATATGAAATGAGACTAAAAAGATGAGGAACAACGGTAAATGAGAAATTGGGTTACATATATTTTTTTGTCTGAGAATATAAAGATAAACTAATAGTTTATTCTTTTAGTAACCGTTTGACTTCGAAATTGTTTTAACTACTTGATTTTCATAATATAAAAAATAATCGGTCAACACAAAATATTACAAACTTAATCGGTCAATAAATTAAATATATATTATTTATATTCGCAAATTGTATACAATAAAAAATTTAATCATGATTAAACTTCATTATTATTTTATTGGGACAAAATATTCTTCTTGTGACTTGTGGAAAATAGAATTAAAAGTTTTCCAGAAATAATTTGTCACCGTTGAATTCAAACCGTGATATTTCAAAACTTTACAAAAAAACGCTTTTTTAAAAAAGAAAAAAATCCTTTTATTGAATGTTCTTATTTTTACTAAATTTCTTAATATAGTCTTAATTCCTGAAATAAGATAACTTTGATTACTCAAACAATTATAATTAAATTTGTTACTAAATAAACACAAAATAAAAATTATTATTCCTTAAGCTATGTAATTGTTAGTTTAATTTAATATTAAAATTTTTTTGGACCAAATTTTGGAATCATGTGTTGTTTAATTTTTATGTTTTGCTATTTTATTCAACGTCTTCTAATTTTTTTATTGTAATTCAAATTTTTTTTGGTTTTTTAAAAAATCAGTCGCAATTCTGATAAAAGAAATAAGAAGAGTAACAGAATTGAAATTTAAGATAAAATATTATTCATCAAAATTATAGTGAATATATCTTAGCATATTTAAAATACAAAATAAAATAGAGGTTTATTGTGGGACGATATTCACGGATCTTTATTTGTAAGACGGATCACATGAATTTTTATGATAAAATTAATTTTAGCATTCAGCATCCTCTATATGAAATGAGAGTCCAAAATAGTTTTTTGACATGATAAAATTATGCAAATTTTTTGGTTAAATCAAAATTTTGTGAACCCCAATATTTTTAGGTCTTTTGTAAAAATAACTAACCAATAATTTTTATATCCTAATAAAACATGACAATTTATTAAAAAAAATATTAAATTTTAATAAAAATGAGATTTTTTTTGTTATTTTATATGTTATCATATATGAAAACATATGATGGTATTTTTAAAAATACATAATTTTTTTGTTAACATGCAGAATTATTGCATTAAAATTAATGTGGTGAATCAAAGTTGGATATTATAAGAAAGTAAAATATAAGGGTAATCAAGTAATAAAAAATGAAAAAAAAACTAAGATATAATGTCATTAATATTTTTTGGAGTGTAAATAAAACTGCTTATGATTTGATAAAAATTTGTTTGCACAATTTTGTGTTGCGGACGTGCTAAGCACAATATGTAGTTTGTCTGATTTATAATCAAGTAAAGTAAACCATGATTTTACTGCCTTTATATTCTACTAGGAAAAGCGTCGAAATTAAGGAATATAATCCATGAAAAGTGAATAACTTGGATTGCAAATTAAATAAGACAATCGAACTAACTTTGTAGTTATGAAATAAATTTGTACAGCTAGAATGAGATAAAAATCTGGAAAATTGAAGTAAATTAACATGATGAGTTCGAGTGAAAGAAACTTTATGAAGATCAAGTCGGTTGAGTTCTTTCGAGTTATTTAATTATTTGCACCATATACATATTTTTATGTGTGGAACGATTGTAATATCTACTTATATTCTAGTGAGTTTGTCACGTAGATTATTTAGTTATTTTCGTGCTTGTGCTTGTGCTTGTGCTTGAAGGATTATTTTGAAGTGTTGTTTAGTGTCATTTTTAAGTTCATTGGATTAAAGTAAAGTCGTTATGTGATATATAAGCATGTCTTGAATTTTTTTTCTCAAGATCTAAATGTTTTATTGCACTATCGATCAATCACGCTTTTTTGTATTGTTTGATTAAAAAATAATAATATGAACTTATTAAATATTTCATCTCTAGTGGTGTTCAAACATCGGATACCACAATTGGTTCAAGTCTCATTTGTAGGTATCGTATTGAGGGGCTCTTTCTAAATACCTTGTTCTTGCTTTTTTACGCGCATAATATATAAAGGTGTCGTCTTGTTTAGATTTGTGTTTTTCCTATTCATATATGTGCTCTTGTGTTGTTATTTCTACTTATTGTTAAGGTTTGTTCGATTTTAAAAAAATTCATGGAGATATAAAATATAGGATTTTCTCATATCGTTGATTGTGGTATCGCGAGATTCACATTATAAATTTAGAGAAACGCAAATGAAAATCTAAACTTGAAAGCTAAAAAAGTGACTACAATCTGGAAATTAGCCTAAGATTGTTGCAGGGAATTCTTGTCAATTTGATGATTGTTGGGGAGAGAGCTTCTGCCTTTTTTTCCTTCCTTTTCAACTTGGTTTTTTCGCGCTGGTTGTTCAACTACCTGCCCCCACTCTAACATATACACTACAACTACACTATTAAAATTTACAGATGTAGATTAATAAACTTCGGTGTTATAGCAATTTTAATTTTTTGAATACCCAAGATACCCTTTTTAGAATATTTATTTACTTGATTGATGATAATCCAGAAAATAACACACACTAAATATAAATAAAATAAAAAATAATTTAAATATCCTATATGCAACTGGTTCAAAACTGATCATAATCTACAGAATAATTATAGACTAAAGTAACCAAAAGAACCCATACTAAAAAGTATTCCTAACTAAAACTATAAAGAATCACCTTTAAAATTTCATAAATTTAACATAAAATCTCAATAATTTGTATATTAGTTGACATTACAAAAATTATATTATAAAAAAGATTATGTACCCTAAAAAAAATCGTATTCCATATATATTCTGTGTACGCTTGTAATTATTGCTAATACAAATAATATAATTATTAGTTAGAATACAAAAAGTGTGGAAAATTTCAAAGACCGAGCGCGTATACTCTGTAGGATTCGGCGAATGCGTGTGAACTGTTAACCCTAATTTCGTTCCCTTTTCCTAGTTCCTTGTATAAATACCCCTCCACCCCCCTATGTAATTCCATCTCCATTCCAACTCATATGTCTCAAAGGCCCAACGTCCCACACTTTTCTTCCATAGCCTTTGGTCTCCATTCCCATCTCCTGGTTTCCAGTGAGATGAACTCTACTTCCAACTGGTCTTCTTGATTTCTTTGTTTCCACCATTTTTTTCATTCTTTCTTGAGATTAAGGTATCGAATCTTTCTTTTGTTTTCCTCAGTTTTCTAATCGAAGAGATTCCATTCTGCCTGTTTACGTATTTTTCTTGAGGAAAGGAAAGATCTTTGACGATGGGTGTAAAGGGATTTGTTGAGGGAGGTATTGCCTCCATTGTTGCAGGCTGCACCACTCACCCACTTGATTTGATCAAGGTCCGTATGCAGCTTCAGGGGGAGTCCTCTGCGGCCGCAGCCGTTCAGAATCTCCGCCCAGCATTTGCCTTCCACGGCACCACCGCCGCGGCTCACCATATCCATCTACCCCCGCCTCCGCCGCCGCCAAGCGTCGGGCCGGTTGCCGTGGGACTCCGGATCGTACAGCAAGATGGAGCAGCAGCGCTTTTCTCTGGTGTGTCCGCCACTCTTCTACGGCAGACCCTCTACTCGACCACCAGAATGGGTCTCTACGACGTGCTCAAGAAGAAATGGACCGACCCCAACACCAACAACCTGCCTCTGGCTAGCAAAGTCGCCGCGGGGCTCATATCCGGCGCCGTAGGTGCCGCGGTAGGAAACCCCGCCGACGTTGCCATGGTCCGGATGCAGGCCGATGGCCGCCTCCCGGCGGCTCAGAGGCGGAACTACAAGAGCGTGGTGGACGCCATCTCGCAGATGAGTAAAAACGAAGGCGTGGTCAGCCTGTGGCGCGGCTCGTCCCTCACGGTGAACAGGGCCATGCTCGTGACAGCCTCGCAGCTGGCATCTTACGACCAATTCAAGGAAACGATCTTGGAGAAAGATCTGATGAAAGACGGCCTCGGAACACACGTGACGGCCAGCTTCGCTGCCGGGTTCGTCGCGTCTGTGGTGTCCAACCCGGTGGACGTGATCAAGACTCGCGTGATGAATATGAAAGTGGAAGCAGGAATGGCGCCTCCGTACACCGGAGCTTTTGACTGCGCGATGAAGACCGTAAGAACAGAGGGAGCCATGGCCCTTTACAAAGGCTTCATCCCCACGATTTCTCGGCAGGGACCCTTCACTATTGTTCTCTTTGTCACTCTTGAACAGGTCCGCAAGCTGCTCAAGGATTTCTGAAACCAACGATGATGACGACGAAAAAATAAACAAACAAAACAATAAATCTTTATATTTGATTTGGTTTTTTATGTATTATTCAAATCTACCAATACGGATTATTAATGAAGTTCAACTTAATTGATTTGTTCCAATGAATATGGAATGATTGTGCTCTTGCGTGACGTTTTAGATTTTTGGTTGTTTTTGACAAATCCCAATCGTTAGAACTTCAAATATTGTTTTTTTAAAAAAAAAAGAACTCAACGTGGATCTGCTCCGAAGAAAATTTTATGCACAGTAAATTAATAAAGATAAAATGGCTGGTCCATCGGGTGATGTTATGTGAGAATAGGTGGGATTAAAGGAAAAGTACAGCAATCGACAAATAGTTTGGTATATTTTTCATTTCGGTTATTTAAATAATTATACTTTGGTTTTTAATGCCATGAGTTGGCTTAGATGAAATACATCATTATCAATTTTTAATATTATGACAGATTGATATTTGTGTCTAAGTCTTTATAACATAGAGATAAAATATGTTTGATTTTGAAAAAATACAAAGTATTTAGATTAATAATATTTTTTAGGGGTTTGTGATTTTTAATCTTTTCACAAAAGATCGATGCAATTAGCCCTATTCGAACTCAAATTTAAAAATTTTTAGAGTTACGATCTCATGAATCTTTACCTTTGAGACGAGCCAATCGTACCGATATTCATAATAAAAAGTAATATTCTTAGTATAAAAAGTAATACTTTTCATTGATGACTCAAACAAGAGATCGGTCTCACAAAATACGATCCGCGAGATTGTCTCAACAAATTTTTTAGCTTTTTTTAATAAGGGATGAAAGTCAACTTTTTTTGAAAAACAACCACCACCGATTGTAATTGTAATAACGTAAAATTGTAGCAAATTAAATAAGCGAGACAAAGTATGCCACCTATCCACGTACTGCTTTGACTAATTATCCCGAATTATGATCGAGTCAGGACTAAAGCCACAGATTTAAATACTCCCACGTATCATTAGTGACTGTTTATTCCATATTCGCTGTTACTTGAAGGTGCTCGATGTCAAATGGATGCTTCGTGGGCATCAATAACAAAACTTTTGTACTATTCTATCAAAAATGTATCGTCTTAAACAAAACATACTAGTATTCTTCGACACATTATTACATATAAAATTATATTTTTGTATTTAGAAAATGGGATCAATTACAGTCTTTTCTGATTTATGTAACTAGAGATCTAATCTAAGAATAAGGCAAAAATTAGTTGAAGAAATATAAAAAATAAATATGGTCTATGGTTATTTAATTAGTATATTGTAAATTTATTAAATGAATAACTAAGAAGTCATTATAAATTCGATCGATAATTAGACTGTGTTGATGTATTGATGATACAAATCAATTTCATATAATGAAAAATAAAAAGTTCGAATTAAATTTTTTTTGAATAATCCATATTTGACACTGTCGGTTTTGTGAACTTATTTTTAAAAACAAACCGGTATATTCTTCTTACTTAGCTAGTTGTTAAGCTACATTCCACGGCTTTCGTTACAATGGATCAACTTATAAACTCTTTTATAACTAATATGTTTAATCTCCACCGAACATCAGTCACCAAATTTAACTAATTGAATTTGACTATCTCAAAAGAAACACAAAATCAATACTCATGTGATCTTAAATAGTTCACATATACAAGTAGTCATTAGTTTACAATTTCATGTGATTCAAAACAAAATTCGTTCTTATTCGGGCTCACCCTAATTAGCACAATGAAACGTTTGATCAAGAACGTCGGAACCCAAGTCTGATTTCACTCATTGGATCATGGTACATGCATATAATAACATCGTCTCGTGATCTCTTATGTATCAATGATAGTGACTGCAAGAAACATAGGGAGGGTTACATCACAGATGGTAGTATCAAATTCGAGCGACTTTTATCCTTATTTTAGGATGCTGAATTGACTAGAAACCAATTTAGAATATGCAGTATATTTTTCTAACGAGTTTATGATATTTTGTTGATAGCCAGATCTCATGTACATATAGTATATTCAAAGACTTTATCTATGCAGTTTGTACGAATATAAAGATAAAATGAATATCATAATTAGATAAATATCATTAAAATAAAAATAATTTTTACATAAAAGTCAATAAAATTCGACCTACAAGTTGGTTCAATAGATGCTTTCTCTAACATATAATTGAGGCACATATGCTTTTGTTCGATCAAATAAGCTGGAGTATTTGATTAAATAAATTGACAATTGGGTATTCAAACAAAGTTTTGTAAGAGACTATTATTCTATAAAATCTGATGAAAATATATCGTGGTAAACGAAACATATACACGATTATGTACACATATATAAATTAAATTTTTTCATAAAGTTTACTTTCAGTTATACTAAAATATTGTATAAAGTATAATTAAGTTAGGGAAAATTTTCCTTTCATCGAATTTTATGTTTGATCATTTATATAAATTATTTTATTTTCACAAAAATTAGGATATTTTAGAAGGATTATTTGATTAGTCATATACCCAGCCAAAAAAATAATCATACTATGCTAATAAAATAAAGCATTATAAAATTATTTGTTCAAATAATGTAGAGTCAGAAATTAAAATAAAATTAAATAAACTATCTAGACGAACGTAGATAGATATCTAATTAACGCACTCGAGATCGCATAAAATTTAGGACCATTCTGATCTTTTTTTTTTTTGTATATTAATTTTTTTCCCCTTTTGAGGACCCAAATTACGAATTTTCAATAGCACGCATTTAGCAATTCATTCGCAGTTTTGATTTAATAAATTTGAGAGTAGACATATGCAAAGTCATAATATCTCATAATATATTATTTCACATAAAAAAAATGCAATATATCAAATATTTTACAGCCACAATTTTACATATAATGATAGCTTTCAGTTGTTGGAGCTGTGGAATATATAAAATACACGTCGACAACATTAAACTAATATCTCGATAAATAGGCATCTCGATAAAAGCAAAAATTTGTGTGACATGGTCTCACAGATCGTATTTTTTGAAACATATATTTTATTTGGGTCATCTATGAAAAAAAATTATTTTTTATGCTAAGATTATTACTTTTTATTGTGAATATCGGTAGGTTGACCCGTCACACAGATAAAGATTCGTGAGACTGTCTCACAAGAGATATATTCATCGATAAATAGGTATTGGAGCATCATCAGTTATAGGTTTAAAATATGGAGTGAGTCTCACGTGAGACCGTCCCACAGATCATAATCTGTGAGACAGGTCAATAATACTTATATTCACAATAAAAAGTAATAATCTTAGCATAAAAAGTAATATTTTTTTATGGGTGATCCAAATAATCACAAATAATACCCGTGAGACCGTCTCACATAAGTTTTTGCCAATATGCACGCAATTAGGATATACAAAGTAATATTCCCGCAACCGCAAAAGGAACGAAAGATTTGATTACGAAATTTGTTTGAGACATGTAGAACAATTTGTTGATTACGTATAGCTTCTTATTATTAATGAAAAAGAATACGCACAATTTATTGTTTTTAAATCAGGGACAGGGGCAAATGTAGTTCATGGGCAAAAGCGAATTCTTGCCCAATAGAATTATGGGCCGAAAAGTTTTTATACAAATAACCCAATGCCAAAATTTTATACAAACCATATTTTTTTTACATTTACTATGAATTGGTCATTTTTCAGTGTTTTTTTTTTTGTGTCGACAGCGAATTATACTTTTTTTTTTGTAGTTTTACATTTTTTTTTTTAAGTTTTAAACCCTTGGTGTCAGTTTTTATTTGATTATTATTTCAACGTATGACCGCAAAAAAATGTTTTTTTTTTATGTCCAAATTGATTTAGGGAGAGAGAAAACAAATAACAAACAGAGAGAAATCTTGGCAAATTTGAAGTTAGACGCGTGGGAAGACTTAGTTTAAGTTACGTATGCCATCTATCTATATAGTGGTGACGTATACGAGACGAAATGCAATTTTAATGCAAGAAAGATCTTGTATTTTAAGCATATTAGACACCATTTTGTCATAATTTTTTTCGAGTTAATTTTGTTGTTAAGAAATGGATTATGTCTAGGAAAAGATTCATTCGGACTGGATCAGACGACAACGTGACGGGTTTGACTAAATTTTGACGGGCCCGAAATGGGTTGGACTCGTGAATCCGCCTGTTTTTTAAAATATAAAAAAAAATATTTAAATATTAATTAATTCTTAAAATTATTTTTAATTTAATTAATAATATTTAGAAACAAACAATATTATCACAAATTAGAATCGATCAATTTTTATCCCATTAATAGTTAAATAAAAAATATACAATTATATATTTAAATTATAGAAAAAATTATTTAAATATTATAAAATAAAATTATGGATAGATATTGAGTTTTCTTAATATATATATAACTAAAAATATAGTTTTAATTTCATTCAATTCATCATCAAATACTTTCTATAGGTTTTAGAAATGTATCCACACAATATTTACTTGATTTGCATTTCAGCAAGGATTTAGAGCTCTCGTTTTATATTTTCTTCAATATGCGCATGTTATGAACCCGTGCAAATGATCGTTTTACATAGAATCTGTAATATATATCTTCCCCTCTAGTGTGAAATTATCATGGGATGTTCGTTTGTGAGAATCTCCAATATCGTCTACACAGATATTTGTGAATAACTTTATTCTATTTTATTGATTCTGACGTCTCATTTATACAAGAGAATTCAAATAAATAACCGATAAAAAGATACCTCGCTATAATCATTGAAATTGTTTATCTTTTATTCAAAAATAAAAAAAATAATGTCTGCGATGCACCGCATAAATGACCAATCCCCCCATTAACCAAATTTAAGTATGAGACCGTCTCACTGATCTATTTCTGTGAGACTAGTCATCCGATTTATATTTAAAACGAAAAATAATAATTTTAACATAAATTGATCTTACATTAATTTTTGTCATTTAAATATTGACATAATAGATGAATAATCAACTATTATAACTTGAATTTTGTCGATTAAAACTAGACCAGATTAGTGGTTGAACCATTAAATCCGAGACATGGAGAGTAATTTGGTTATAATATTCTTCAATGATTGTATAATTCGAGTCAAACTCTAAAATCTAATTTTTTTGAACTAAACGGTGGCATAAAAAAGGAGTTGGAATTTTACGTTGACTAAGGGGGATTTAGATAATTAATTAGTTATATAAACATGATTAAAACCCTGACCTTGCCAAATACGAGGAGGACTAGGAGTGTGCTTGCAGTGTCAAAGATTCGCGAAATATAACTGCGCGACGCCACGGCGGACGTGAAAAGCACATTCAATTGCAACTTTGTGAAAACCCCTTTCGATTCCGCCCAATAAATATAGACTCTGGAGGTACTGTCTCACTCTCCCATGAATCTCCTCCTTGTTCCTTTTTCTCTCACGCACTCAGATTCACACAGTGAACCGAAGAGGTAATCAGGGGAATTGAAGGCTCCAGGTTAGTTGTTTCTCATTATGATGCGATTATATTGGCTTTTCTTTTAACAGTGCGAGAATGTGGCTGTGTATTTGCTTCAACCTGTACTTTTTTTTGTTTATCTCTGCTGAATTTGTCGATTAGGGCTGGGATTTACTCTTCTTTTTTTTGTCATAGTGCGATTGTAGTTTCTTTTATTTTATCAGTGCGAGAATGCGGCTGTGTATTTGCTTCAATCTGTACTTTTTTTTAAATGTTTATCGTTTATCTCTGCTGAATTTGTCGATTAGGGCTGGGATTACTGTTTTATTTTTGTGGGTTTCTTTTTGAGTTTATGGGGGTGGAAGGGTGGGGAATTTGGTTTCGATGTGCTGGGCATTTAGTGCAGGAGAATTAGTGTGTTCTTGATAGTCCTTTTGATGGTTGCATTTGAAAATTTAGTACTTTTTCTTCGTGATTGATTAACGATTTTGTGCATTTTTTATATAGTTTCTTTAAAGAAGAAATTTAATTCATTATTTCATTACCTGCAAAATTGTCGCAAGTGATGTTTAGGTTTGAAACATTGCCTGCTTAATTGTTCCATGGTGGGTATGGGCGGATCATTTGTTTTAGTTTGGGGAATATGGAATCCGGCTTATGTATTTTGAGTTGCAATGTATGCAATTTTTTGGACACAATTTAATAAAAAACGGATCTTGTTTTGAAAATTAAAATGATAGAGGCAATAACTATGGCTTAAGTGGCAACTTGCTTTTTGTTCTTGTGTAAATTCATGGAATGCCTTGGATGCAACGGATATCAGCGCCTTTGGTATATTTGCATATTTTTGGAATCATTACTTTGACTCAAATGCTCGTGAAACGTTGCTTGACAAGTTTAAGATACAAGATTTGAGGTATTTCATTCGTTTGATCTTTGGGTTGCTGTACATGTAACACATTATCATCACTGTCAAATTATCTTATGCTAGAATATTGTCTTATGTGAGTAGACTTGAATAGAAAGACTAATATTATCAGGACATGGAGAATGGACCTCTGACTCTTGGATCGGAAGATGGGACAATTGATGTTGAGCGTATGCTTGTAGAACCTGAAGATGGACATATATCAATGGATAGGGTCAATTGTTTTCGTGAGAAGATCCCGAAGAATGACATGGACATGGACGATTTTTCCTGCAGTTTTGGTATAGCCGAAATATAGCAGTGTTGACTACCTTTATCTCTCCTTAGATTGACTAATGAATTATTATCTGAATAATTTATCTCTGTTATTGACTTTATGGTGGTTTGAATCGGAAAGATGGTGATAAAGCATTTGTATAGTGTAGTCATGGGAACAAGAGCCATTAAAAAGACATTTCATCGGTGAATCAATACACTAAAATATTTTTGGTATGTGGAATGGGATGATAGAAGGATTTGGATGCGTAATATGAATGATAAAAAAATTAATATAAAAAGGTAATTTATATGGTGTGGTGATTATTGGGTAGTTGTTATGTAGGTCGAGTATAATTTGAGCAATCGGCAATCATCTTATCAACCACACCAAACAATATTTAAGGATTTTATCCAGGAATCAATACGCGACAGCTTTACCTAATAATTTAAGCATTCTTGCGATACACTATGTTTATACTATGGGCAAATTGCAGCTCAATGATATCTGCTTTTCAGTAGATATTATTTTCAGGAAGAGATAGCAACTTGTTTAATTGATCTTAAGTTTCAATTTTCATTGACTAGGTTGTAAATTATTTTTATCTGTGGATAACAAAATCTTACTCTCATTTTTTGTCTTTCATCTAAAGACTAAAATTAAAGTCTCCATGTCATATTTATGTGTCACATTTAAATAAATCTTCGTTGTTCTCCTGATTGGATGTGTTTGACATGCATGGCATACATTTTCAGTGACGCTTCTGTGTCCTGTCTATTTTGAGTTTTTTATGTTAACTGCCATTATTTATCACTTGATGCAGGTGGTGCGGATTCTAGCCTCGTACGGGAAGAGAGACACGTTCCAAGGGTCGAAGTATGTCTGATTCGTTTTACAAACTGCTGAGCATTGCATTTGTAATGTCTGACTGATTGTTTTTTAAATCTTGACATCTTGTTTATTTTTTCTATCTTTTGCTGTGCTTCTCATAATCAATATTTGTTAGAATTATGTTTATATGATACACTTGTTACGAAAATCCTGAAATATTATTGTCAAGCTTTGTGCTTTCCACGTAAATGTGAAATTGAAGTTTGGATGGATCTTGCATTTTTCAGTACAAAGACGAGGCAGTTAGACTAATCTCAATGATGTATATCTGCTGTAGGTTCTTGATGGAATTCCTAGTGAAGTTCAAGTGGGATATTTTCAATTGAAAAATGAGTTCAGCAGCATGGGAGAAGAGTACCTTCTAGGTTTGCGTTTTTTGCCTTAATTTTCAATAATTTTCTTATGAGTTTGTATGGATACAAAGTGGCTTACACTGCCCCACCCGATGACCTGAGTACTATTTTCTCTATGCCTGTAGGCATTGACTTTGTCGAAAGTATTACAAATTTGGATTATGGTTCAAGCGAATGCTTGCTTACTTCAGTTTCGGACTGTCCAATTTTGGCATCTAGCGTTGATACTGATGCTCCCTGGAAATCAGATCAATTTAGAACTATGGAAGTACATGAATGTCAGAATGACCAACTTAATATCTGTAGCTCTAAACTAAGTGACATTCCCAGATGCCATGAGCTCGAGACATTGGATGAGAATAAATCCTTGAAATCACCTGCATTATGTTCTTTAGAAAATATTGGCAATTTTTGTGATTTTTCAAGCTGCTCTTTCCAAGAAGTTTTATCTGATGAGATGGATGGAAGCCTGTCACCTTCGGGGGAAATGTATAGCTGTTTGAAGGTTGAGAAAAATGATGAAATTTGGCCAGCAGGTCCAGATGTTGAGACCAATAAATTGGAAGGGGAAAATGCGTCAGCAGTAATAAAAACTCAAGCTAGATGCACGGAAACTCTTCCAATTCCGAAGAGATCGCGCAAGCCCACACAGAGGTATATTGATGAATTAGCAGATCCCATATTGAGATGTTCTAAAAGAAGACATGAAATTTCTTCTTCGACCGGTAAGGGGAAGTGTCTGGGAGTCCAGGATAATAAGAAATGTCATACAGGATCTAAAGCAATGAAATTTTCAGCTGAGGAAACTTCTGTGATAGCTATTCAAGTACCCTTTGGCTCGATAGTGCAAAAAGAATGTCCAAATAGCCCCGAACACGTTACGGTAACTGTTGTCTTATAACTTATGCGTTACTTGTCCTGCTTTCCTTTTTATCCATATGCGTTTGGACTAATGCTCATCGTTTAGCTGTTTCAAATATTTTTTGAAATGTTCCAGTACAAAGTCAAAATATTGAAGTGGTGCTTCGTGTGAGCAGGTGCGTGGTTCGGATTGTGGATATTCAATAGCCAAGTTTAAAGAATCCCATGTTACTCCCCAGAATAAAAAGAAACTGGACGAAGTTATCGCAACCATTCATTTAAAGAAGAGGAATGATTCTGTCATGGTAACAAGTCAGAAGAAAAGGAATGGCTTTGTCAAAGAAAGTCCTCCGAAGAAAAGGGTTGGCAGTGTCACATCAGGAAGTCAAAAGAGGGATGACTCTCTTACAGCTGTGCATCGAAAGAAAAAGGATGACTGCTTCACTTCAGAGATCAAGGAAGAGGCCAGTGGTCGGAGGAAGCATCACAGATTATGGACTATTTCAGAGGTTAGAAAATTAATCGATGGTGTCTCTCAATTTGGAGTTGGCAGCTGGAGTCGTATAAAAAAGCTCTTCTTTTCCACATCTTCCCATCGAACCTCTGTAGATCTCAAGGTCAATACTCTTCTTCTGAGTGCAGCTTTAGAACATTCTGTCTATTTTTAGTTTTCGTTATTGGATATTATGTATCGCTTGTGGATTACACAGGATAAATGGCGAAATCTTTTGAAAGCAAGCGGGATTCATGAACAAAGCGAGCGAGAGGTTAGTGATCCATATTTTTCTGGTTTTTCTTTTCAAATGTATTTTCCATATTTCCCAACAGTGTCATAATGTCTCGTTTTAGACTTTAACTGATTTATTTGCAAACTAGTGATGACTGGTAGAGTACTCTTTCCTATTTTTGCTCTACATTATTTGTTGTCTGATCATATTCAGTTTCATTTTCGATGTCCAAATTGATTTAGGGAGAGAAGAAACGAAACATGGCCTGGCGCCCTTTGCCAAAACCAATCCTGCACCGAGTTTGTGAACTGGCCGTGATGTATCCTTATCCAAAAGGTCAAAAATCCAAGATTTTACATATTCACAGTGATTCTCCAGCTAAAAGTACAGATATAACCCTGAGTAACTACAGAAGAATCCTGCGAAGTATTAATGGTAACTGAATCCTTCTCTTAGAATTAGTAGGCAAGTTGTATACATTTTTCACCCCCCCCCCCCTCCCCACAATTCTGCCTGTCCATGCTGGACAGTTTGGCAGGAGTTAGTTCAGGGTTTTTCCAAATTTTGGACTGAATCTTGAACACGATGTCATCATGGTTTTGGTAATGAATCTCTCATTTGATGCAACGGTTGGTGATATATCCTACCATAAGATCATGTGCACACAGGATCCAGCGACTTTCATAATTCAATGTTGAGTGATGCACTCGTTGTACATAAGCATGGATCAATTAGTTTTTAGATGATTGCGTTAGATACGCTAGGCGTCTCGATTGTTGTTAAATACTGTCTTCCTTGGCCTTCCATTATTATTTCACTATAATCAAATGTGTTGAAGCATTGCTGTCACGATGATCACCTCCTTCAAACCCGTACTTTATTAAAGTCCGATGTCGATGGAAAATGGATCGTTCTCAGAATTTTTACATGGAGGTAGGAAGAATGACGGAAATTAAACGCTCGTGAATCTTTCATTTTTTTCATTCGAAGTATTGATGTGACGATGATTATTTTCGGGGTCTTTTTAAATTTTTTTTAAAGCTCGGTTAACCAATTTTTTTAAAACAATATTATATTTGTTGTGAAAAAGTAAAAATTTACGGTAAAAAGTAAAAATCTCAAACTCTCAAAATTATCAAACTACACACTTTATAATATTTTTCTCTCAACTCAATTGTTATTTCATTCACAAATGAGTGCTCTATTTATAGAGTTTCATATACAAATATTCCAAAATAAATTACCTCATTACATACATCATCACACACTAATTTTCAATATTCAACACCTAATTTTACCTAATTTTCAACATTCAACATTCAACATACATATTTTAATATTATATTTTCAACACTCCCCCTTGTGATGATGATCATAATGATTGTCTTCATTACGTGTTTTTATACTGCCTCGTTAAAAACCTTACTTGGAAAAACCCATTGGGATAAAAACCATAGTAAGGGAAAAAGAGTGCAGTCACGTAAACTCCCCCTGATGTTGACATGAACAGTTCTTCACAAATTTCGTAGATTGCGCATCCCAATATTATATATGTGCTTTCTGAATATTGACGTAGGAAGTGCCTTTGTGAAGAGATCTGATGAGTTTTCACTTGATCGAATGTGACGAACATCAATACATTTATTCTTCTCAAGCTCCTTGGTGAATGCGAAGAACTTAGGAGGAATATGTTTAGTTCTGTCGCTTTTTATGTATCCTTCTTTCATTTGAGCAACACATGCAGCATTATCTTCATATAGTATTACAGGTTTCTCGTCGAATGATAATCCGCATGAGATTTGGATATGTTGGGTCATTGATTTTAACCACACACATTCACGGCTTGCTTCATGTAGTGCAATAATCTCGGCATGATTTGATGAAGTTGTTACTAGTGTTTGTTTCTGTGAACGCCAAGAAATTGCAGTGCCTCCACGAGTAAATACATATCCAGTTTGGGAACGTGCCTTGTGTGGATCAGATAAGTATCCAGCATCAGCATAACCAATTATACTTGGATTAGCATCTTTTGAATACAAAAGTCCCAAGTCTGTCGTTCCTCGTAGATAACGGAATATATGTTTAATTCCGTTCCAGTGTCTCTTTGTTGGATATGTGCTAAATCTTGCCAACAGATTCACGGCAAAAGATATATCAGGCCTTGTACAATTTGTAAGGTACATAAGGGCACCGATGTCACTTAGATATGGTACTTCTGGACCAAGAATATATTCATCATCTTCACATGGACGGAATGGATCTTTTTCTATGTTTAATGATCTAACAACCATTGGAGTACTTAAAGGATTTGCTTTATCCATATTAAAACGTTTAAGAATCTTTTCTGTATAATTTGTCTGGTGAGCAAACATTCCACATTCTTTTTGTTCGATTTGCAAACCCAGACAATACTTGGTTTTTCCAAGATCCTTCATTTCAAATTCTTCCTTCAAGTATGACACAACTTCTTGAATTTCCTTACTCGTTCCAATGATGTTTAAATCGTCAACATATACAGCAATAATTACGCATCCGGATGTTGTTTTCTTAATGAAAACACAAGGACATATTGAATTGTTTACATATCCCTTTTTCATCAAATGATCACTTAGTCGATTATACCACATTCGACCTGATTGCTTTAACCCATATAACGATCTTTGTAATTTCACAGAATAACATTCTCTGGGTTTTGAACTTTGTGCTTCAGGCATCTTAAATCCTTCAGGGATTTTCATATATATATTACTATCAAGTGATCCATATAAGTAAGCTGTAACAACATCCATAAGACGCATTTCTAAATTTTCAGATACCGCCAAGCTAATCAAATACCGAAACGTAATTGCATCCATCACAGGAGAATACGTTTCTTCATAATCAATTCCAGGCCTTTGAGAAAAACCTTGTGCAACAAGTCGAGCTTTAAATCTTACTATTTCATTTTTCTCATTTCGCTTTCGAATAAAAACCCATTTGTATCCAACAGGTTTTACACCTTCAGGTGTAAGGACTATAGGTCCAAAAACATTACGTTTATTTAGCGAATCTAATTCAACCTGGATGGCATCTTTCCATTTTATCCAATCCTGCCGATTTTTACATTCACCAAAAGATTTTGGTTCATGATCTTCGTTATCATTTATGATGTCGATTGCCACATTATAAGAAAATATATCATCAATTTCATCTATATCTTTTCGGTTCCATATTTTTCCAGTATTAATGTAATTGATAGAGATTTCATGATTCTCGTCAGTTTGTGGTTCTGACAGAACATTTTCATCATCATGTGTTTCTTCAGGAACACCATTCTCTATTTTGTGATCATCATGTGTTTCTTCAGAAACATCATTCTTTATTTTGTGATCATCGTGTTTCTCTATGAATTTTCTTTTTCGAGGATTTTTATCCTTGGAACCGACTGGCCTTCCACGCTTCAGGCGTTTAATGACATCATGAGTATCTTCCATTTGTTTCTTTGGAATTTCAATTCGAGCAGGGGCATTTGCAGCATGTATATATGATTTAGTTACCCCTTTTGTGTCTGCAAATGCATCTGGTATTTGATTTGCTATTCTTTGCAAGTGCACAATTTGCTGTACATCTTTTTCACATTGTTTTGTTCTTGGATCCATATGTAACAATGATGATACATACCACGAAATTTCCTTTTCGGTATGTTTCTGTTCTCCCCCTAACATTGGGAAGATTTCCTCATTAAAATGACAATCAGCAAAACGTGCTGTGAACACGTCTCCTGTCTGAGGTTCAAGATATCGAATGATTGATGGACTATCATAACCGATATAAATTCCAACCTTTCTTTGAGGTCCCATTTTCTTTCGTTGCGGTGGTGCAATAGGCACATACACCATACATCCAAAAATTCTCAGATGAGAAATGTCTGGTTCTTGACCAAATGCAAGCTGTAATGGGGAGTATTTATGATATGCACTTGGTCTGATGCGAATTAATGCAGCGGCATGTAAAATTGCATGTCCCCATATAGAAATAGGGAGTTTTGTTTTCATAATCATTGGTCTAGCAATCATTTGCAGACGTTTAATCAATGATTCAGCCAATCCATTCTGTGTATGTACATGAGCAACAGGATGCTCAACAATGATTCCCATAGACATACAATAATCATTGAAAGTCTGGGAAGTAAATTCACCAGCATTATCAAGTCTAATTTTCTTGATTGTATAATCGGGAAATTGATTCCTCAATTTTATTATTTGAGCAAGTAATCTTGCAAATGCAACATTTCGAGTTGACAATAAACATACATGTGACCATCTGCTGGAGGCATCAATCAATACCATAAAGTATCTGAATGGACCACATGGTGGATGGATTGGTCCACAAATATCACCCTGAATACGTTCAAGAAACATTGGTGATTCAGTTTGGATTTTGCCTGGTGATGGTCTTATAATAAGTTTTCCGAGAGAACAAGCTTTACATTGAAACTTATTATTCTGAAAGATCTTCTGGTCTTTCAACGGATGACCATGTGTATTTTCTATAATTCTTCGCATCATTGTTGAACCAGGATGTCCCAATCGATCATGCCAATTGGTTAATATCGAAGAATTATCAACTACCATGTTTGATTCAATGGGACTTATATGTGTATAATGCAATCCAGTAGGGAGCATTGGTAATTTTTCAATCACATATTTCTTTCCTGATTTATATGTGATAAGACACATATATTTCTCATTCCCTTCATTCATTGTTTGAGTATCATACCCATGGGAATATATATCATTAAAACTCAACAAATTTCTTTTCGATTGTGGTGAATATAAAACATCATTGATCAAAAATTTTGTACCATTAGGTAACAAAAATTGTGCTTTACCACATCCTTTAATCAAGTCTACAGGACCTGATATTGTATTCACCGTTGTTTTTGTTGGTTTTAGTTCCAAGAAATATCTTTTATCTCGGAGGATAGTGTGCGTTGTACCACTATCGGGTATGCAAACTTCAGCTTTGCTCATAGCATTTTCCATATTTGAACTTCAAAAAAATATGCAATGAAATAAATTACTGGCAATATATATTTAAATATAACACATATCATAATTATACAATAAAACATTATTTTATGAATACATGAAAAACAAATTATTGTACATTTATATTCTACCACTATATTGTTCATTTTCAGAAAAATCATTGAGAAAATCTGCAGCATCAAAATTGTTCATTTCTATCCCACCAACATGTTGATCATTTCCAGAGAAATCATTCATAAAATCACCAGCATCAAGATGAGTTGAATCACTCAAACGGTCACTGCGTTCAGTGAAGTTGGTCTCCTTTTCTTTCCCCTTTAATGATTCTTTATAAAGTTTACAAAGGTGCTCAGGGGCTCGACAAACTTTGGACCAATGTCCTGGAGTACCACATCTGTAACAAGAACTTTCATATCTTTTTGAGTGATTCTCATTAACACTTGTATTCTCATGATGCCTTTTCTGTGGATGGTTTGGGACGCTCTTTTGAGATGAGTTATAAAAATAACTATCTCTATTATTTTCAAAACCACGGCCTCGACCACGACCACGGCCAAATCCACGTCCACGTCCACGTCCACGACCTCGACCTCGACCTCGACCAAAATCTTGTCTTTGAATTTGATTTTGGTTCCGAGGTTTAAATTCATTTTTATTTACAGCATTTACTTCGGGAAATGCTGTTGATCCAGTGGGTCGGGACTGATGATTTCTCACTAGAAGCTCGTTGTTCTTTTCCGCCACAAGAAGACAGGCGATGAGTTCAGAATATCTGGCAAATCCACGTACTCTATATTGTTGCTGTAGAGTAATATTTGATGCATGAAATGTGGAAAATGTTTTTTCAAGCATCTCAGATTCAGTAATCTCATGGCCACAAAATTTCAATTGCGAGATTATTCTATATATCGCCGAATTGTATTCACTGACTTTTTTAAAGTCTTGGAATCTTAATGTATTCCATTCATCCCGGGCGGTCGGAAGTATAACTTCTCTTATATGTTCAAATCTTTCTTTTAATCCCTTCCACAAAGCCATGGGATTTTTTTCAGTCAGATATTCACATTTCAATCCATCGTCGAGATGTCGACGTAAAAATATTATGGCTCTTGCCTTTTCTTGTGACGTGCATATGCCATTTTCTTTAATGGTCTCGCTTAGACCCAATGACTCGAGATGCATTTCTACATCTAGAGTCCATGGCATATAATTTTTCCCAGTAATGTCAAGAGCGATGAATTCGAGCTTTGTCAAGTTTGCCATGGTGGTACTAAAAATCACGATGCATTTTATTAGTTAATGAATATTGCAATACAAAGTAATGGATAAACAACAAGTACAAGTATTCGTAAAAATAAAGAAAACACACGAGGAGGATATTCTCCGATAAATACAAGACTCGTGAGTATGATAACTAAAATAATTAAAAATAATCTTGCGAAAGCCATCTTCTTTTTTCTCCGAAAATTTGATGAAGAATAATTTTTAGAGAAGAAGAGAAAGATGGGGTGATTGAATGAGTTTGAGAGATCATATTTATAGGGCAAAAACTAGCCGTTTTGTTACCGTTTATGACCGTTGGTGAATAAAAGAATAAATGTATGTATTTGTATAATTTTATGGTAATAATATGGTATATATAATATTAGACATGCTTAAATAATTATATATATCATATCATAATATTATAACGACTGTCATAATTTATTTTGTTTAAAAACCTTATAGGCTTTTATACTTGTCGTATCCCTTGCCGGGAGTGTGGGATGTCGTCTTAACATCCTCCCAGGATTTATAACAAGTTTATGAAAAATTTATTTTATAATTTCTAATAATAACATTATATTGTATATTAAATAAATACACAATAAATAAATAACAGTAAAATAAATATAATTACTTTTGTTACCTTATTCTTCTGTTTGGAGCTTGGAAAAGTATGTAGGACTTTTAGAGCTTCGTGCTGATAACGTGTTGTGAAAAAGTAAAAATTTACGGTAAAAAGTAAAAATCTCAAACTCTCAAAATTATCAAACTACACACTTTATAATATTTTTCTCTCAACTCAATTGTTATTTCATTCACAAATGAGTGCTCTATTTATAGAGTTTCATATACAAATATTCCAAAATAAATTACCTCATTACATACATCATCACACACTAATTTTCAATATTCAACACCTAATTTTACCTAATTTTCAACATTCAACATTCAACATACATATTTTAATATTATATTTTCAACAATATTTTATATAAGCCAAAATGATATTTTTTAGTTGTGGGACGGACGCTTTTTACCCTTCATATTCTTCTTGGTTTTTTATTTTATTTTATGGATATTCTTATTGGTTTTAGCGTTATTTTAACCGAATTAACGATTTTGAATCAGTTGGTTTTTGTCCGATTCGCACAAAAATCAATTCGATTTTGGTTTTATAAAAAAAATCATCAGGATTCGAATTGACCAAATACTCAGGCCCGATTAAACGTTACAAACTTAAGTGTGATTAATTGATAAGAAGTTTAAAATAATAAAAACGTATTTTTTACTACTAATATAATCTTATTATGTCAAACTATAAAAACTCTAGTGTAATAATCGGAAGTTAGAAGTAATTTTTTTCTCTCACTATAATCTTATTAATCAAACTAAAAATAACCATGAAATTACATTAGCTTACTAAATTTAAGATTAAAAATATAAAATTTCAAATTCGAAGCATAAAATTTCAAATTAGAAGTACAAGTGCATTTTCAAAATTAGATACCCCACCGAAAAAAAAATGAAACATTATCCACTCTATGTTGGAGCAATACTCATCTAACTTGTCGTTTCACATTTGTATTGTCTGAAACAAACTCATTTATCGTATTTATTTGTGGAAAAATATTAAAGTATTGTGATATTAATCTTGGAAATAAAATTCTCATGCTTGACTTATATCATCTGACACCAATATTTCAAATTTGAGACGATTCAATCATACCGACTTGCACTCGACCATGGGTCTCACCATATTTCCTACACTCTTGACCAAATCCTTGTATTTTAAACATATTTCACGCTTAATCCCACTCAATCTCCCGGTTTAAAACATTCAAAATAGTACCAAAACCAAACAGAAGAAGGAATTATATCGTTTTGACATATTTTTGTGTGGGGTTTTTGATTATGTGACGTGATTTTCTGAATCTTCGTC